>NC_140067.1:30531582-30678069 GCF_963513975.1 Fringilla coelebs | reverse complement strand
ACCAGGCAGATGACCCCAAAGAAGCTGCTCTTGCACTACCTGCAAACAACCCAAGTGCCCTCCTGCCCCTTCAGCAGGGCTGGCTGCCTTAGGAGCGATTCACTAACCAGGAATCCCAGGGGTTACAATCCCAAGAGCAACAATTCTTAACAAACCTATTCTCCAAGCTCTTGTCTTGTCAAAAAGCGTGCTGTTGTCAAGACACCTTGAGATTGAAGTTCCAACCTGGTCTTGGCTGGAGTGACAAGTGAGGAGTTTCAATGGTTATGCTCAGCATGAGTCTTGGGCTACCGAGCCACAAGGTATAATCAGGGCTAAGCAGCACTGAAATAGCAGGCCCGATTTTTGATATTTTTGTGCATTCTGTGCTCCAGACCTCTCAGACTGATCATCAGCAATCTTCACACACACCAACAAGCACCTGAGCAACTCCAAAACTTTACTCCCAACTGCAAGAGTTAGTTCCTCTTAAATATCCCATCCCTGCAGCCTTTAAACTGATGGAAGATCTCAAGTGAGGAATAGAGTTTGGACATCTGGTTTGTAGAAAATTTTGTGGGCTGGTACCAGAAATGGTTAAAACACCCAAGTAACTAGATCCTAAATTTCCATTCCCAAACACTGGCTCTGTGCAGCACATCAAACAGGAAACAACAGGCTCAATATTACTATGACCAACTCTACCAGAAGTCACAAAACCAAACAGATATTTGGCAGCTTCAGCAATAACAACTGCTGACTGAAATAACAATGGTGGGCATTAAGCAATTCACTGATCAGCAGAGTAAAGAGAAATTATATCTCCCACAGCTGAACCACCCACAACCTACAAGGGCACTGCAGCAGAGGATGTTGAAGCCTCAAGATGCCCCTCCAAGCTCACTGGCTACTTCTCACTGGAAGGCTCCAACAAGTGAAGAAAGGAATTACTGGAGGGTTGGAGGGAAAGAGCTCATCCTAAGACAACCAGCTACTCCTCACTTCAGGTACTTTGACTCCAGAGGCAAATGCAAAAAATATTACTTTTGTAAGCACTATGCCTGAAAATTATAAATTAAAACTAAAAATGTCAATTTATGCTTCAAAAATACAACCTTGACTTTAATCCCATGGGTTTCAGGTGGCTGTTACAAATGCTCATAGTTGACATTATTTTTAATCAGCTTTTTTGTGTGCATGTACACGCATATATTCTCAGAGACACATTTTATACCTCAAGTGAACATTAACTTGATTTTTTACGTAACTACAGTTTATTGATTGTAAAACCTGGCATGGATTTAAAGAAAGCTTATCACAGATGAATGGTGTACCAAAGAACAGCTGACAGTGGTATCCAACACTACTGAATAATAAACCCCCTATCACTGTCTTGGTTAGCAGCAGGAGCATCCCCAGACTCAGTGTGTGACCAACAACTGCAACCCAAGCTCACAGGAGCCACCACGTTCTGCACGCTGCTGGCACAAAGGCAGAACCAAACCTGTCCCTCAGGATGCTCCAAGAACTGACATATGACAGTGCAGAGATGCATTCCCAGGCCAGTGCTTGATGACTTCACCATGTCAAATCCACAGCCCAGTACAGCTCATCCATGTTTTAGACTAATTCCACAACTATGCTAAGCATTTCACCAGTATCTCTGCAACTAATGGAGACCTATTTCCCATTGCTCAAATTACCTGGAAAAGGGCTTCTTCCTCTCTGCAAGTAATGCAGAGCACATTGCAAACCATATAACACAAAATAATGCATATCAGAGGAAAGTGTCAGCCTTTTTCATGAAGATTTTAAATACTAGAACTAAAATTAAAATGCTATTCTGCACAGAGAATGGTCTGAATTCTTGTTCCACATGTACGACATGGAAACTTTAATTTCAACAAACCACTCTCCAAACTGGTGCTTGGGCTGGTGAGAACAGTTCTGAAACTCCACGAGCATCCAAGCCCAAGAAGACTGATTTCCTGCACAAGAGGTTTAAAGGAGGCACACCACTGGGCCCTACACTCCAAACCACTGCCTTTCTCCTTGAGCAGCTTCACCTCCAGCTTCCTCCCATGCCACAGAAGTGCACCCTTTCTCCTACTGTCTACCCAACTAATATGATTCCCAGTTTGCTTTCAGGGCAGTGCCTACAACTGCAGATGCCTGTGCACACACACACACACACACACACACACACACACACACACACAGAATAAAGAGAAACCTTCCACAGACTCCCAACAATCCAGCTGTCAATGGGAGACATCCTGTATGTGCACTGCTGCCAGGGGTCCTTACCCTGGGCTGAAAGAGGGGATGGGGAAGGAGACAAAATTAGTCTTTAGACAACAGGGAGATACACATCTCAACTCCTACTAAGAACAGGACAAAAGAGTTCACTAAAACAAAATATGAGGTCTAGGTACAGAAAGGTAGAGCCTGATAGCAAACAAAACAAGTCATGCCCTTGAAACACAACTGACTATCCTTGCAGATTTATTTGCTTTCCTACTTACAAAATTGAAGAAATGGACTAGTCTGAAACTGCTCTGCACCCCACAAGCATGACATGCCCCCTAACCACCATGAAAAGCACATGAAGGCACTCCCTCACCACCCAGCTGACAGAAGAGAGCTTCAACCCCATACCTTCACAACAGCTGTTGGCTTCAGCTCACCATCCCCGAATTAATCAGCCATGCATCCATACCATGACCATAATTAATGGCATCACTCATGCATGTTGCAGTTATCTGTGATCAGGCTACAACAATCACTGAGGAGTGCAGAAATACCAAAAGGCAGTAAGGACCATCACACAGATCATCACTCTCTGACAAACTCAAAATGTAGCTCTTCCTCTTGCCTGTGCTGTTATAGAGCACAAGTACCCACATACAGAAATCTATCCAAAATAAGTCTTTATATCCCATAATACTTTTTCTGAATATGCACAACACAACTTGCCAGAAAGCAATACTGTATTACAAAGGTAATGACTGAACTGCTAGAACACACAGACACAAGTACAGCAGCTAAAACTAGAATGACAGCCTACAGAGCACAGAAGATGAAAATTTTCCATAAAGGCAGTAAAATAACAGTTCTCAATTCACAATTAACATAACAGAATTTCTTTTTGCTCTCATATGTTTTTAAGACATTATTGCAAAAGAGCTTCCCCCTCTATCTTATGTCAGCTGTTGCTTATGTCTACATCAGTCCATGGAAAAGAAAATCAGGAGGGGGGTACAGCAAAATAAATAACACACACTGTTTAGAGGTCATATATTTATAAGATTAGACATGTCTGAGCTACCTAATAACCTTATGGGCTTTTAGGTGATCAAGTTGCAAAAATGCCCAAAAGTATTTTTATCCTTCCCAACACACACTTGCCTTTCAAGCTACAAGTGCTTTCTGAGGACTGACCTGGCTGAGTATCCCTACCTCACCCCCCAGAAGTCTTGCACAGTGAGTACTGCACCAGCCTAGAGACGTGCCCAGGATATGAGGGAGGCTGGAGCCCTCCTCTTCCCACACTCACTGCCACTGCTGGGTACAATGTGCAATTCCAGACATGAGATAAAGAATTAACTTCACAGTTTTAACTATTTCCCCTCCCCAGCCCACAAAGCTGCTGCCCTGAATTAGAGATGAGCATCAGAGAGTGCATAAACTTATGATGACCTGCTTATTTCATGACTTCTTTTACAGGAAATATATGCCTCCTCATACTCTGGGCTCTCCAACTTTGGGCCAGTTCCCTTCAGTAAGTTCCAGTTTTCAAATTATTCACCAGCTTTGTCCCTAAACTGTCAATCATTTTACATTCTGGATAATATAATCCCTCTTGGTGTGAAAGAGGAATTTGGAAAGGCAATCCTACAAGTCCTGCCATCTCACCTGGCAGAGCCCAAGTCCTACTGCCTTCTGGCTCTTCAAAAACCAGCAACACTCCCAGCAGCAGTCACCCGATGAAATGTTTAGTTACGGAGCAGAGTTTCAATAGAGAAAGCCTCACCAGCACAGTATTTTCATTACCAGAAAGGCAAAACTGAAACAGTTCTTTCTACTGCAAAAGGAATTATGGGGTCTAATACATCTGGCAACACACACAAACCAGGTCTTTACAAGTTTCACGGATCAACAAAGGTATTAAAGATACACTGTCAGCACAGGCTCAATTTGTATTTACAGGACAGCAGTACCTGTGGCTACTGCATGCACTGGATGCATCAAGCTGAGGATGAGGCAGCACATGCTACGGGAAACACCACCACTACCACCCAACTCCCTAAAAGAGACGTGTAAATACCTATAGCCAGCTAGTGAGGGACATGGCAAAAGCAAAGATCTCCCCTCCACACAGTTAAAAGCAAACCATCACTAAATTTAGCAAGGATGAGTTGAAGTACCCCAGTTAAATCAAGCCAGCTTTGCTCTGTTTCTTGAGCAAGGATTGTCTACACATTCGCAAGGTAAACCAAATGTTCATGTTATATTTTCTTCCAAATGTGCAGAATTAGAAAGGGCCAGCCAATGTTACTTGGCTGTTTTGAGATGAAACCTATGGGTCACTTTTTCTGACAGGCCTCCAAAAATCCAGATTACCCAAAAAATCAATATTACCCAAAACATAAGTCAAAGGAGAAGGAATTCATGGCAAGATCCATGTAACAGGACTACAGATTATGTACAGGCCTAGAAAAACGTTGATACACTTGTTTATCCATGCCAGGTCTTAAAGCAAGAGTTATTGCAACAACAACAACACCCCAAACACCAACCTAAAAACCCCCACCAAAACACCAAACTCTGAAGGACCAGTAATAGCTATAAACAAAAACTAAAGTACCTTCCATACAGAAATCTACTCAAAGTAAGACATAACCTATATTTTTGAAGTCAAAAGAAAAATAAATCAAAGTTAATGACACGCAGCTTGCTTGGACAAACTGTCAATCGCTTGATCCATTTTAAACTCTGAAACATTATGATATTTGGAATCCCCCAGATGTCTTCTGTTCTTTGTTTTCTATCATGTCAAGGGAGGAAGCAAGAAAAATTCCTGTCCAGCCATCTAGTATCATTTTTTTTGCCTGATTCTTAGTGAAACAAGGTTTATGCAACTCCATTATTCACGCATTAGTTCTTCCCTATTAACTCCTGAACCCTTTGTTCAGACATTTCACAAATGGACAGAAGTCTCAAAGATAATTAAGTTCTGATCATTGTTCCCTATATAAAAGGCATAGATACAAAAACTACAAGTGAGAAAGGTAAGACAGAGATATTAAATGGTTCTTGTTTCAGAAACAATTAATAGACTGTGCTTTAAAGCAAATCACTGGAGATTCCACAGTGTTTGGAGGAATTATCAGAAGTCCTTGCTTTCTGATGCATTTCTCAACTCCCCTATTGTCAGTGCTACTCAAGGCAGGTCCTGGGCTCAATTAACTTCCAACCAGATTCACAATGGCCAGGTGTGGTCCCAAATATTTTCCCTCCCTGCCAGGGAAGAAGGCAGGTATTCTGCCTCACAGCAATCGCCTAGGGACTGAAGATCTCTGCTCTGCATGAGACCCAAAGCTCATACAGGTGGTACCTTTCCCAGTAAAAGTGTAAAATTCCCAAGTAGAAGGAACAGAAGAAAGGGCAGAACCACCTCATGGAAGAAAACCCACAACTTCTATATTGTCAATATCCTTATTTCTGTTCTTCACAGCACTGTTGGCTGTTTTCACTTGCAGACATCTATGGAAAAAAGCCAAAGGACAGGAGTGTGCTGGTGCTTTTGACAAAGAGATTATGGGTGCCAGCTGTACTTCATGGGTCACCCATAGGTAAGAGCTGCCATAGTGGAGTAACTGCTACTAGGGATGCCACCCCAAAGGAGACAAAAAGTCTGTACAAAAAGACTAGAAAAGAAACTGTGCAAGAATCCTAGAAACAAAAATTAAGCTTCCAAAGCACTACCCTGAGGACAAAGAAGCAATTTTACTGTTAGAAATCAATTATATGGCAGTTCAAGAAAACCAATTTCAATTAATCCACTCCCAATATTCCAGCTATAACTAAGGCACATTTGCATGTGGCACTGACACTTCAGGTTCAGTGAGTCAACTCCCTCCAGCTTCCTGCAGGACAAACCTATGCTAAACATTCCTGGAGAACCACTTCTTTTATCCTGTGCTCTACAGGAGACATTGAAGAACAATTTGAAGGCCTCTGGACACAAAGCCTCTTCTGCACTGCCTCTTCTGCCCCTACAGTTCCCAAGAATGTAGCCATACAAACATTTTCTGCAGCAGCAAAGTTGTGAGCCGATGTAATTTCAGCTGCATCCAGTGCCATTCTTTGTGCGTCAATACCATGGAAATAGTTCAGGCTTATAAAAAGAAAAACCTTTCCCCAAAGGCGTGTTGTAAGGGAAGGCCAGGATGGTCTAATTTTCAGAAGAGTCACTTGAGCAGACAGAGAAACTAGTGAGAGAGTTCCTTAAACCAAGGGGGAGTATTTGGAGAGGGGAGGGGGAATGGAAGAGGAGTATCCTCAAGCTACACCCTAACAAAAATCACCATCTGTAGCAGCCAAGAAAACAGCCTGTTCCGTTGCAATTGTCATTGCTAAGGACAGATAAGAAAAGCATTCTTTTCCAAAAGATATTTAGGCAGCAAAGAAGATGACAAGAAACTAGCATTGTGTTCCCGGAAAGAATCTCAAGAGTTGCAAAACAAGAACCTCTGTAGTACTCAAGACACCAAGTTTAGCATCACCTCGAGAAAAAAACAAACTAAAAAAAGTCGTATTTCTTGTTCAGGTTTGCTTGCTTCTTTAAGGGTAACACTGAACTTCAGTTTGCCAATGTGAATTACCTGCTTAGGCCATGGTATGACAATACATTAAGTCCAAAGGTAGGGGTTTCGGTGCCAGATCAGAAACATCACGGCTTCACAATGCAAAACACGGACAAAGTGTAAACTCCTGCCAGCGTTTCTGCAGATGTTTCTTCAAACTAGAGTGCCAGTGAAGCTGATTCATCCTCCACCCTCTCATACCACCCCCTCAAGTTGTGACAGCCTCTCCCTGGATGGCAGGAGGCTTGCACATGGTAAACACAGTAAGGCACTCACATGGGTCAAAAAACTGTCTCCAACCAAACCAAGCCCTGCCCAGCTCCACTGCACAGCCAGGCCAAGGTGTGTTAAGCCTGGCAGAGGAAGAAGAGACCAGCTACAATTGCTTCAATGGACACCCTACCAAAAGAAACATCCACAGAAACTGTCTCACTCATCTGGTTCAAATTTGCCCAGATGTTGACAACTTAACTCTGTAAGGACAAGCCCTGTGCTAAATCAGGAATCATCTGTTCACACCACACTAACTTTATGCTTGGTCAAGCATCATCTGTCCTCCTACATCTTGCATGAAAGCATAAAGTCCCCAAATTAATAAGAGCACATTGTGTGCAATTGAACAGAAACATTACCATGGGCCATATCTGACACATGATCTGGCAATGCACAGAACAAGAGCCACAGAAGCCGAGGCACCATAAAGACTCAACAGCTTGCAAGTAACACACGTGTAAAGGACTGGAAAAGCCCAAACCTTTCCTCCACTTGCAAATTCACTTTAAAGCCACTACCTAACTGCTTTGCTTTGCTTCACTGATCAATGCCAAGTAAAAATTATTTCACAAACACTTCTCCTTCCTAAAGGTGGTCCAGCCAAAGAACTGGAAGAGAAGAACATGTGAATGGTTTCTTTGAGGCAGGATGACAGCCCAAAAGCTTGACCAGTACTTTGCAGGTCCTTCCAGATTTGGTTTTACAAGTAAAGAGGGGACAAGGAACCATTCCAGACCTTCCAAGACGCTCTGAAGCAGGGCCTCTTTGTATACTGGATTTCTGGTGAGCTCCAAGGACCCAGAACCATAGTATCTTACAAGAGCATCTCTCCCAACAGTTCCCATTACCCAAACCTCATGGGAAACTGAGGCAAAGCACCTGCAGGGCTTGCTCACTTACCTGCTTAGGGATTAAAAAAAAAAAATAATGTGCTTGGAAAGCAACAAGATAGAGTGTAAAAAACACCTTACTTGGTGCAGAAGTAGCATTGATTTCACAGGTTACTTTTTGCCAGCAGATGCCCAGAACTACCAGAAGCCAGCCTCCAACAGTTCATACCTCTGCTTTCAAGCGACCCCAAACTGCTCAGGAATAGTTTATAAAACAAAGCAAAACCAGCAACCGTCTCATTCTCTCTTCATCCTACTGGGGAGACTACGCGCCCCATTTCTTGAAAGAAATCAGGATGCTTAAACATGGAAAGCTGCTTGAAAAAAACTAGATGCAAGTGAAAGGAACATTTTGACATTCACTAAAATCTTCCTAGTTAAACAAAATAAGTTTAAAAGTCTTTTTTCCACATTTTTTAACCAAGTGTCTTTTACTCACCATCCCTGAAAGGCAAAACACCAAGGAGGGAAACAGGAAGTGCCCCAGCCACTCCCCAGAGCTCCAGCGGTGCCCCCAGCCCAGCCCTCCCAGGACACTGCCCAGGCACAGCCTCCCACCCGCCAGCCCAGAACAGCCTCAACTCACCCACAGAGCAGAAACAAACTTAGTCCTGTCACTCCACTGTGCCAGCTGCAAATGGCTTGCAGCTGTTACAAATGCAGAGTTGTCACAGCTCTAGCCCCCAAACACACCTAGGCTGGCTGACAACACTCTCCCCCATGCAGCATTTCCCAATAAAATGCTGAAGCAGTCTGATATGGGGGAGAGGAGAAAGGGCAGGGAAGGAAAGGGAGACTGCAAAACACGTGAGATAAACTTGTGTAACTAGAAACAATGAAAGGAAAAGATGAAGAAACCCACTGCCTAGCTGCTGCTGAAAGGTGATAAGCTAGAAGCTGTCCTTAATTTATAAGGGCCAATGATGGCAGAAGCCTATTAGTAATTTTCAAGAATAAACTCTCATTTTTATCTTTACAGGTTATTTAATACATCTCTGCTAAACCCATTCCCAGCTCAGGTTACCTGCAAAGTTGGAAAACAAAAACCCAAGCACAACCAAAACAAGGATATTGCACAGTAAGCCCTCCTGTCACCAAAAACACACATACACTGACAGCAAAGCAAGGGGACAGGAGAAGGGTTACAAGTGATCCTGCAGTTAAATGATCTGAATTTGCTCTAGATTCAGACTCCAGCAACATGTTCTATGCAAGCTTCCTTAAGAGCCCTCAGTTATTTACCAGGAAAACTCCATTATTATTGACATTATTGTGATGTCAAGAGGACTGATGCACCACCCCTGTGCTCACAGCTCTCTGGCAGCACTAAGGAAGCCAAGAGCTGCACGCTGCCACAATAGCCTGGATGCCAAGTGGGAGTAGGGAATGGGATGGGGGCAGCTCAAACCACAGTCCCCAGCCAAGAATTAACAGCACCCTGTGGTAGCAGAGAGATGATGTCATATTGCCATTCTTAAAAACTGTGGGGACTACACTGATAAAAGATGCTTGACTGCAGCACAGGCAGACACACACACCACCACCAGCTATAAAGTAGTAGCCAGTAAATTCTGGAGCTTAATCCTCCGGCACCCTGGAATAAAGCTGCTGTGAACCTTGGGTGTCCATGTCAGGCACTGTGGGTCATCACTTCCCTCACTTCAAAGGTATTAGATGCAGCAAGTACATCTATGCTTAACTGACTTGTGATCAGATCTCCCAATGCCATTTAAACATACCTTAGATGTACCACAGACTCAAAAAACAGTGATAATTTTGTAGCTAAGCATGCCCCCCAAAAAGAGGGTAACCCATAAAAGTCAAAAACACATAAAAGACCCCATCTAGAAGTATAAACTGACATTTATCTCAGCATAAGTGTTGTCTTCAGTAGTTTTTCCTCCATCCATCCTATCCGTTCTTTCCCCATCCCCTTGTTCCCTGCCCTCCCACTGAGCCCATTCAGCTGTTCACACAGTCCCACAGTGAACCAGATTGGGTAGCTGATGCAAGATTAAAAATAATCCAGGAAAAAACAAAAAGTGAGGAGGAGGGAGGTGGAAAAAATTAAGTTTCTCAAATCAGTGCAAAATGAAAATGCAAAAAACCATTGTTTCACTGCATCAAGAGAATGCCATAGGGTCAAAAACCTGCAGTGGGGCTCAGTCAACTGCCACCACTAAAGGAGTACTTGTCACACCAGAATTAAACTCTCCTGGAGAAGGCAGAGACAGAATACCTGCTGGAAAGTCTCTTGATACCAAGATGACCTGTTCCCTTCCAGGCAGCTGACACAGCACTCTCCTGGAAGCAAAGCCTGGCACTAGCTAGAACAATGAATATGTCTCTCCCACGTGCATTTTTTCATCAGAGGCCCCAAATTCCAGCTCAGAGGTCCCAAGCTTCTCCGATCTGGTGTTTATCCAACATTTCCATACGGTCTGTGATCGTGCAGGCTGCCAGTCCTCTCCATGAAGAGGCAAACCAGCCCACCATGACTCCTTCCAAGAGAAAGCAGTCCACTTTCTTCTGGAGCTGCCATTTGTTTCATGGCTGTACAGCAGCTGTTAAGAAAATCTTCACTTCTGCTACACTGGAGGCAGGCAATTCCAGGGTTTCTTACAGGCCAACAACTAAGATCCCCCATTTCATTTTGGAATTTGATACCCTAGCATTCTTCCACACACATTTCCAAAGTTTTACATCCCCCCTGAACTGTGCGAGCTTGTGACAGTCCCATTTGTATTGGAAATCAACTCCGTTCCCATCAGAAACCTACCAGGAGAAACTTGGCAGGATCCAGCAGAGCCAGCTGCTCTCTCCAAACGACTGGATGCCACCAGCCAACTTACCCACAGAGCCTGACAACCATTCAAGGGGCAGCTCCTAAGCCCCCCAGCACAGTCACTCTGCTTCTCAACACAAAGGGGAAGACTCCAGCCCCCACAGCACAGGCTCCTCAGCTCCTCTACTGAGGAACACACGAAGAGAACAAGACACTTCAATTCCACTTGTCGTCAACCCACCACTGGCTCCTGAAAACAAAAATGCGTGGTGTTTCATGCCCAGGCCTAAAGCAGTGACCATCCTTTCTGAGTGAACAGACTTCCAGGAGCAGTATTGATCTGTAGTGAGCAAGCTGCTTTTGGCAGCTGTTAGGTCTGGAGTTCATGCAGCACATCCGGTAGTCACAAGTGTAATAAGAGATTATCTGCTGAGTGTTTGTCTTCCAGTGGGAAGTGTATGAAATGACTGTGCACAAATCCCATCCCAGATTTAATCCTGCCCTGGAGTTCACACACAACTTCAGTGCACAAAACCATTAGTGGGAGATAGCAGCACCAGAGGTCAGAAACAATTCGATAACACACATTCCTGGGCTCAGGCTGAACAGAGCTCTCACACAGAAACAGCTGCATCCATCCATATGTTGATCTTGGTAATACATCAAATCAAGACTTCATCCATATGGACCATAACAGAGCACTGCAACCTTGGCTATCAGCCAGCTGCCTTGCCCTCTGCCCAGAAAGGCTATGGAGCAAATCCTGGGCAACATTTCCAAGTGCAGGAAGGACAAAAAGGTAACTGAGACCAGCCAAAATGGATATTCCAAAGGCAAATCCCACCTGACCAACATGACTCCCCCATCTGGGATGAAGAGACTGGCTCTGTGGCTGAGGGGAGAGCAAGGGGTGTTGGACACACCTTGACTTCATGTCAAAGGTCCTGCTAAGCCTCCCACAGCATCCTTCAAACAAAAATACTTGAAAAACTGGATGATAATGGTAGGGGAAACCTAACATCAGGTTTAAAGGAGCACAATCAGCAGTTGCAACCTCCACTGCGCTGCTGGTTACTAATGGCATCCCTCAAGGGTCAGCCAGCCCTGCTTAGAAGCAGGGATAGGATGAGGGATAATGGGAAGGGGGACCCCAGCCAGAACAAGAGAAAATCCATCCAGGCACGTGGAAACAAGTATTTTCTATAAGCATGGTCAAGCACTGGACAGGGCCCAAAGTAAGGGTGGCATCCCCATTCTTAGAGCCTGGGATGGATACAGCCCTGAGCACTCGGATCCACCAGGGCATTTTCTAGCAGGAGGTCAATCTAGAGCCCTCCAGAGGTGCTCTCCCACCTTCTGTGGGATCCACGGTACAGATTTAGCCATACGAAATGCTAAGAGATGACACTCCCCACAAGACTTGGCCATTCAATACTGGACAAAAATTTCCAGGAAACGATTCCCTCTGCAAGTCACACCACGGTGAATTTCCACAACTCATCTGGCCTATCATCCTACTCTCAGCACCTCCAAACCAACACAATGCTACAAGCACACTATCAGCTTGGGCAACCCAAGACACAAAGCCGGGACAGCCACGAGTCAGCTCTTATACCGCTGTGAAACCAGGTGCAACCAGAAAAAAGTACAAACACGACAAACGCAGATGCATTTTTCAAAAAGTAAGGGTAGACCAGAAGAGCAGAAAGAACAGAAAGTAGTTGTTGATGGAGAGCAGCCAGACAGGATGGCTTGGCCACCTTCACTATATTTTTTTCTCTTGTTTACTTTACTTTGGTTTTGCAGAACTCCACAAGAAACAGGACATTTTGAAAAGGAGGGAACTCCACAAAAACATCTTCCTGTACAGCCTATAGTCCTGGGGAGAAGGAAGCTCCACAGAACAGCTTTTATGAAGGAAAATGGCTGAGCACAAATTCATGCCAGACCACCCTCAGTTTATGTTCCATAAAACACAGTCCCAAACCCCGTTGCCTCTCCTTTCTCTTCACGTGAGCCAAAACAAAGGACAATCAGACAGGAGCACAACCCTGAACAGAAGACTAATGGGAAAGCACACAACAAAACAGCAAGAGTGGAAGGGGAGGCCAAGATCTGCAGGACGTGCCTCACACCAGCCCCCTGGTCCACCAGCAGCCTCTGCCCATCTTTGTGCTCCTTATCGCAACAACTCCTCCTGGCTCCCCACCCCGAGAACCTCGCATGACCCCCCCATCCGAGCAGCCTCTCCACGCCGGGCCCCATCCCGGGGCCTGGCCCCATGGCTGCTCTGCTCCAGCCCCGCTCACCCATCCCACCCTGCCCCAGTCCCGCATCTGCCCCAGCCGCCGAGCGCCCACCACCTCGAACCTCACACGCCTCGTCTCCCCGCACCCTCGTGCTCCGCGGGGGCCCACGCGGCTGCCCCCCCCTCGCCTCGGCCATCCCGCTGCGCCCACCGCACCGGCTCACCCAGCCCCGGGCACGGTGCCTCAGCGCGCCCCGCGCCGGGCCCCTCAGCCCTTCACCCCGCGTAACCCCACGCCAGGCCTCCCGCCCCCGGGCGGCCCCCCAGGCCCCTGCCCCGCGCCCGCCGCCCCCTCCCGGGCCGCCCCGGCCCCCGCCCGCCCCGCCCCGGGCCTGCCCCGCCGGGCCCCGAGCGCCGGCCGCGCGCGGGAAGCAGCGCGGGGCGGGCGGCGGCGCCGCGGCCGCTCTTACCTCCGACCCGGTACATGTTGGCGGCCATGCCCGCGACCGGGCCGGGTTCGGGGCGCGGGCCGCTCCCGCCGCCGCCGCCTCCAGGTGCCGGATCCGCTGGAAAATGGAGGCTGGAGCGGGCGGCGGGGGAGGGGAGCGGGGGAATTAAAGGGGCCGCGCCGGCGGACGGGGAGGGAGCGAGGCGGAGGGCGGGGCGGCGGCCCGGGCCCGGCGGCGGCGGCGGCGGGAGGGAGGGAAAGAAGGAAGGAAGGAAGGAGGGGAACGAGCCAGAGCCGCCCGCCCGCGGCGTGTGAGGGCGGCGCTCCGGCCTGCGAGGGGAGGGACGGGACGGGAGCGAGCGGGGCTGGGGGCGGCACGGCCTCCTCACACGCGCGCAGACACACAGACTGCCTGTGCGCTGGCACACGGAGAGCTCCTCTGCTCACACACACCGCGCCTGCACACGCACACACGGGCTCTCCTTGCACACGCACACACGGGCTCGCCTTGCACACGCACACACAGGCTCTCCTTGCACACGCACGCGGCCTGTCCTCACACAACGCCTGTCCTCACACACACACACACTCTGCCCGCCTGCGCGCACCTGTGACACACACACTGCCTGTGCACACCAGTGGCACACAAACACACACACACACACACTGACCGCCTGTGCACACCCATGGCACACACACACACACACTGACCGCCTGTGCACACCAGTGGCACACACACACACACACTGCCTGTGCACACCAGTGGTACACAAACACACACACACTGACCGCCTGTGCACACCCATGGCACACACACACACACACACACTGACCGCCTGTGCACACCAGTGGCACACACACAGAGACCGCCTGTGCACACCACAGCGACACACACACACACACACACTGACAGCCTGTGCACACCACAGTGACACACACACACACACACACTGACAGCCTGTGCACACCACAGTGACACACACACACACACACACACTGACCGGCCATGACGCCCGCACACACACACACACACACACACACACACACTCTGACCACCTGTGCACACCCATGGCTCATACGTACACACACACACACACACACACACAGACCGCCTGTGCACACCACAGTGACACACACACACACACACTGACCGCCTGTGCACACCACAGTGACACACACACACACACACACACACACTGACCGCCTGTGCACACCCATGGCTCACACACACACACACACACACACACACACTGACTGCCTGTGCACACCCATGGCACACACACACGCACACCCATGGCACACACACACACACACACACTGACCGCCTGTGCACACCCATGGCAAACACACACACTGACTGTCTGTACACACCCATGGCGCGCCCACACACACACTGACTGCCTGTGCACACCACAGTCACACACACACACTGACCGCCTGTGCACACTCGTGGCACACACACACACATTGACCGCCTGTACACACCGCAGTGACACATACACACACACACTGACTGCCTGTGCACACCACAGTGACACACACACACACACACACACTGACTGCCTGTGCACACTCATGGCACACACACACACTGCTTGCCTGTGCACACCCATGGCGCGCGCACACACACACACACACACTGACTGCCTGTGCACACCACAGTGGCGCACACACGCACACACACACACAGGCCGCCTGTGCACACCCATGGCACACACAGTGACCGCCTGTACACACCTGTAGCACACACTGACTGCCTGTACACACACACAACACCCCTGCCCTCACACAACTCTCCTCACGCAGCTCTCTGGGCCCCACAGAGGCTCTGCTCTCCTCATGCACCAGCCCTGATGTGGCATGGTCCTCAGGTACAGACTGACACACACACCACCTGGGACTGCCCTCAGGTACAGACTGACACACACACCACCTGGAGACTGCCCTCAGGTACAGACTGACACACACACCACCTGGAGACTGTCCTCAGGTACAGACTGACACACACACCACCTGGGACTGCCCTCGGGTACAGACTGACACACACACCACCTGGGACTGCCCTCGGGTACAGGCTGACACGCACACCACCTGGAGACTGTCCTGGGGTACAGACTGACACACACACCACCTGGGACTGCCCTCAGGTACAGACTGACACACACACCACCTGGGACTGTCCTCGGGTACAGACTGACACACACACCACCTGGGACTGCACTCGGGTACAGACTGACACACACACCACCTGGGACTGCCCTCGGGTACAGACTGACACACACACCACCTGGGACTGCCCTCAGGTACAGACTGACACACACACCACCTGGAAACTGCCCTCAGGTACAGACTGACACACACACCACGTGGAGACTGCCCTCAGGTACAGACTGACACACACACCACCTGGGACTGCCCTCAGGTACAGACTGACACACACACCACCTGGGACTGCCCTCAGGTACAGACTGACACACACACCACCTGGGACTGCCCTCGGGTACAGACTGACACACACACCACCTATGCTCACACGTGTGTGCCTGTATTCACAGTCCCTCTCGTGTGCCGGTATTCACACACAGCCTCCATCATGTACAGGCACCACTGGTGGTTTTGGACGGCCCTCATGCTGCCTTGTCCTCACACAAACACACACAGAACCTTCCTCACACACCCCCAAGCACCACAGACCATGCACACCCAGGGCAGGAACAGGAACAGGAACAGCAGGTCCCTGCATGGACACAGCCCTCCTGGTGCACACCCCTCCTGCTCACACCTACACCCCTGTGCTTCCCACACACATCCCTCCGGCCTTCCCTACACACAGCTCCTGCTCACACTCCTCACTCCTGCACTGTCCCACTTGGGTCCCCTCCGTGCTTCTGTGTCCCCCACTGCCACGCTGGGGCTTTCCCCCCTCCTCAGGTGTCAGCCTGAGAGGTGAAATGATGGCTTTAGCTTTCCCTTGCCCACTGACCTGTGGGTGTCACTGGTCCTGGGCACACCAGGGCTGCACCACACAGGTACATCCCTTCTTCAGCCCTGCACAGCTCCTGTCCAGGTGTCTCCTCAGCAGCCCTGCAGTGGTTACACAGTTGTTGAACAGCTGTCAGCTCCACATCACCCTGCAAAACTGCACATTGCCACTGCCACTTCCTCTCCTACAGGAACTGGCTGATGCCAAAAAAAAACCCAAGAAGCCACCATTCTGTGGTACATAACACCTTTACAGCAGGTCCCCCAGCAAGAGCTGACAAAGTGCAGCAGTGAAGGCGACAGACCTTCCCCCCGAGGACTTCTCCATGCACGTGGCCAAGGCTGGATGGTGAAGCTCAATGAAAAGCTACCCCTCTGATGGCCAGCAGAAGCAGACCTGTAGCACTGCTGACCTCTCGGGCAAAGCAGGATGACTACCCCTAGCTCCAGCACAGAGCTGGAGAGTCACCTGGTGTACCCAAACCAGGTGACACCCCAGGACCTCTCCATACAGTCACACAGGTGAGGATGGCCAAAAAATATCTGTCATGAAACTCTTTGCTGGAGTATGTGATCAACAGTGCAAACAATCATACCCTTTAGTGGGTATGGGCTGGGCAGAGCTGCTGCCTGCACTCTAAACACGCTTCTCACAAAGTACTGAAACACCTACATAAGACCCCCCAAAGCACTGACATCTGCCAAAATACATATATTTTTAAGAAAGAACAGGGCTGTTGTTAAAATTTGCTTTGTGTGTTAGGAAAACAACCCTAATCACCAAATTTCTGACAGTCCTCAGATCCCAGGAGGGCACAGGGCTCTGCTTTTATGTTCCCAATACACACAAGGAGCACGGCTGAGTGAGGAAAACACTTCTGGGGGTGAAAATCGGTCAGCCAAAAAAGGTCAGTGCGCCAGGGAGCACGGCCGTGCTATTTCCTCCTTCCCGAGCCATCCGGGGGAGCGCGTGCCGGCACAGGCGCCGGGCACACCGCAGGACACGAGGGCTGGCCTCCCCAGGCTGCTGCTGCAGCCGCTCTGCCGAGCTGAAAATAATCCAGTAGGACGCAGAAAAATTATCCAGAACAAATATTTACAAATTGCATCCCAGCACACTCGGTAGCTGCACACGGAGAAGTGGATGGTCACACGCCGTCGATTACTTTTTCCTAATGCTAAATCGTGTTTTAAACGATAGCGGAGAAAAACGTGTTGGATCTTCCCTGCTGTTCCTCTTCCAGGTTAAGCAACAGCTGTGGTCAGGGTCAGGGTGTGGTGCAGTTGGAGAGAGGTGAGCTGGAGCTGCCACACTCAGCCTGGGAAGGAGCGAGCTCCCCATCTCCCACCACCAAACCCTGCTCCCATGGGTGCCACCAACTCCCACCGTGCAAACCCAGGCCTCCCAGAGGGCTTTTGGCGATCCTGGCAGGGCAGCACTTGCATTTGACACCTCTCCCATGGTAGTGAAGGTCTGAGCACATGGTCTGAGAAAGGCCCAGACCCGCAAAAGAAAGATTTGAGAGCCCAGTCCTAGGCTGCCTGGCAGAAATTCATCTGTCCCAGTGCATGTGAATGAGGGAGGCTCTCCAGGCCCATTGCATGCAACCTGATACACTCTGACCCAAAGTCAATCTTATTCCACCCAGCCCTCATTTCCTTCTCCTCTCTTCCAGGCAACAGGAGAGTGTGCCAAGGGCACTTGGCTTGGTGCTCTCCCTGCTGATGTGGGACTGGTCCTCTGCTTCCCCCAGCAGCACACGAGCCTTCCCACTACCCCAGTCCTCTCCACTCACACCCATATTCACTTGCTGAGACAAATTCCTCCACGGGCTCTAAAAGGTGATGCTCAGGATGTGCCTCTTTCACACAGCCAGGGCATCAGTGCAAGTTTACAGCTGAACCTGTGCAGAAAATACACAGCCAGAACACAGCCTTCACACGTTTGTCTCCCCCAGTTTTCCCATGGTGCCCCCCTGCCCCCCCATTTCACCACCAGCCATTTCACCACCCCCTCTGTGGCTTTAGGTGCCATTTCTGCACTCCAGAGTAGTACTGATCTTGCCCTCTCCTGAGTTACCCCCATTCCTCCTACCTGGGATGATCCAATCCTGCTCCGTGCCACCAAGTGTGGGCTCTGTGTCCCCTCTTCCAGCAAAGGACTTGGGCCATAAATGCATCTGCACCTGGCCGGACCACGCAGAGCTTCTGAGCTATCCACCGAGACCTGTGTCCCTGGAGAGCAGCCTGGCCTGCTCTGAGGGGCTCCCTTCACCCCAGCTCTTTGCCCCACCAGCTGTCACCCCTCCATCCCTCACCCTTGGATCAGGACAGCACGAGGATACTCCAGCACAGCATTCCCATTTCTGCCTCCAGCATCCTGGATCCTAAAGACCGTGGCCATGGGCCCATTCCTCACAATTTCTTCTTCACCTTCCTTTGTCAAAACAACAGCTTAGCTCTGCTCTTTCCTTCATCTCTTCACCTTCTGACTCCCCAGCACCAAGCCCAGGTTCTTGGAATCCCACACATCCCTGTCCCTGTCCCACAGTCCTCCCAGGAGCACACACAGCTTCAGGCTCCCACAGCCTCAGTCTTCCCCCTTGAGATGCCCCCCTTGGTACCCCAACACCACTGTGTCCATCCAATGCAGCCCCTAGATCAGAAACAGGCACCAGCCTGGTCCTTCCTTGCTGTGCAGAGATGAGGACTGAGTGCTGGAGAGGGCTGTCATATCCAGGAGAACTGCAGGAGGTGAGCAGATCCTTCTGGGAGAGGAGGCAGCCAGGAGAGCAGCAGGGCTGCAAAAACTACAGGTGGGCTCGGTGCTGGGAAGGACGTGCCAATCCACCAGCTCTGCCCTGGAAGCAGCAGCTGGATAAATAACACAAGAGAACCCCCAGGGCAGAAATCTATGCTGCTATTTTCTCCTGCAAACAACAGCCCCGGGCATGCCAGAGCAGCCCCTGCTGAGAGACGACTCAGGGGACGGGTGTGTGCTTTCATGTCCAGTTTTATTAGTGTTGCATTAGTACCATAAAATAGTTGACGAGGTCGAGCACGTTGCAGTTTGTTCCAAAAAAAAGGCTATTTACATTTAATCTGTCTTCATAAAAAACAACCCAAGAACCCAAACAATACAACAATGAAACAGATGGACAGCTCGGGAATCTACACAGTGGTAACGTCCCCTCTCACGCCGCGGTCCGGACAAGCCCGGTGGCACGCAGCCCCGGAATTCAGGCGCTTCCCCACGGCTGGGGCACGTCCACAGCCAGGCAGGCCATGCTCCAGCCACTGTCCAGCCAGGGCTGCAGCCAGCAGCTGGCTGGATACGGCCCCAGAACAGTGGCTCTCTTCCTTAAGGAAACCAGCAACCTGCTGCTTTACAAGTTGGCACGTCCCCTTCTGCCCCAGTCTGTCCCAAAGCACCAGAGTGATCCTTCCTGCAGGAGCCAACCCTGCCAGGAACATCTCCCATGAGAATACCATTGGAGAGGCTCTAGGAAACCTCCAGGAGATGCTGCTGCTCATTTCTGGCCTTCTCCTGCCAGGTTAAGCCCAGAGGAAGTGTTATATTAAAATGCCGCTACTCAAGTATCTGCTGAGATCAAGACCCCCCAGATGAAGGGGACAGACTCATCCAACCTAATTTCCAAAAAGCTCCAGGGCCCCAAGCCCTTTACAGCTGCATGGCCCACTGTCCTAATCCCAGTTTCCCAATCCCTTAGCACACCAAGCAGCAGGAAAAGGCCACTGGTTCTGCTGCCTCTTGACATGATTTCCCTCTTAACTTTGGAGACTCCAGGAGCAACATCCTCTGCCCTGGCTCTCCAGTGCTCCTGCCAGCACATGCTGCTGGTGAGAAACACGACAGGGCCTTTGCTGCAATCACATGTTAAGCACAGGGCAGTGTGGTTCCTGGCTGAGTGTGATGATGGAAAGCAAACACACACATCTCCTCAGCCCCAGAAACCTGCCAGCCACCTACCCCTGCCCTCTCCGCAGGATAAAGCCACAAGCTTTATCTCGTGTTCTAACTAAAGCAGCAAAACATAGCTGAAGAGAGCACGGTTCTCCCCGAACTCATGTGTAATTCAGGAGGGCTCTGCAGTCACCGCTGCCATGGGAAGTGACAATTGAACTGGATGGGAACTGCAGCACGGAGCTGGAACAGCCACACGAGATGTCCCTGACACCGCCAGCGCCGCAGCAGAGCCAGCCCTGGCTGAGCGCTGGCAGGGCTGAAGCCCAGCCTTTGTCTCCAGGAAACTCAAGCCAGAGGAGCAGGAAGCGCTCAGGGCGCAACACGATGCCACAAACCCCTTCCATCTTTCATCTGCTCTCCGGAGCTGCTAAACTAGGTCAGCTCAGCACGGAGCCAGCCGCTCCCAGAGCTCACCCCCGAGCCAGCTGGGGGCCTTGCCCACAGCAGCTGGAAAAGAACCCAGAGCTCTGAGAAGCCACAGCCAGAGGGGCAGGAGAGACCGGCCCTGTGGGGGGCTGGGGTGAGCTCTGGGACGCAGAGAAAGGGATACACCAGGGGACACCACCTTCAAAGCACCTCCTGGCTAGAGATCCACTCAGTTGCTGCCCACCCCAGGCCATGCCTTTGCTGTCAGACCACACAGCTCCAAAGCAAGCATGAGTGAGACAGCCCCCCTGAGTTTCTTCATTTGAAATGTACCTTCCCTACCCAAACTCTCCAGAGCTGAACACAGAGTGGTGCTGTCTCTGCTCTAAGCCATGCTTCTGCGCTCACTGACATGGCCACGACCACCCAACCCCACAGGCTGGCACAGCTCTGCAGGCACGGGCCCTCTGCTGCCCCAGAAACTTTTCCTCATCCCACACTGGTGATCCTTCAAGTCAGTGGAGCTCACTCCTGGCAAGAAACTTCCCCAGAAACTGTGGGGAAGTTGGGGAACCTGAGATTAGTCACTCATTCATGGGACCAGATCTAAAGCTCCTTCCCAAAGCAGTCTGAGCCATGTGCTTTGACACTCATTTTTCTTAGAGACCTGTTCCTACTCCAGACATGGAAAGAAACAGCTGAACAAAGTGGCTCCACAGGAGAAACAACAGAGGCACAACAACCTGATCAGAGCTGTGCCACCAAATTTGCATGCCAGCCCTTGCCTCTAGGGCCAGGAAACACCACAGCCACCCCTGGGCACACAGCTGCCCACAGGCAGGCCCAGCCTGCCACTGCTGACTCCCTTTGGGATAACAAGGCTGAGGAGTCGGGGTGTTTTCTTGCATGGAAGACGCAGTTCAGAGCAACAGCAGCTTTCCACACAGGGGAAATCAAGCCCTCAGGTGTACAGAGAGTCTCCCGATGAATTTGCTTGTATAAAGTCAGAACAAAACACAAACCAACATGAAATGCAACGAGCAGAAGTGTTTCTCTCACACATACATACACACACACGCACACACAGAGTACAGCAGGGCAACACACATTTGATAGGCAGGACTCTGGAAACCCTGTCCTAGCTACCAGATTTCTTCTTTACAGTAGGTTGAAATACAAAGAGGAGCACAGTGATGGTTCTCCCCTCACCCCCCAGTAAACAAAGTTATTGCAGTCGGTCAGTCCAACCCACCTCTGCAGCAGCACCACCAGAGCTGCCCAGGCTGCACACAGCTGGAACCCAGCCCAATCACCCTTGTCACACCAGTGTGAGATTCGAGGGAGAAATCACACACTGACTAATCTCCTTTACAAAGCTTTTTTTTTTTTTGATGCAACAGCCCCGATAAAGATGTGATGTGCTTATACACCTTCTCCCACGCTGCCGCTGCTAGGCAACGCTGTACGGCCCCAGAGCATCAGCTCAGGTCACCCAAAAACATCAGCTGAGGGACACAACAACATCCCCCTACAGCCCAGCTTCTGCCACAGCCAGGAGCCAGCCCACAGCAGGCAGAAAGAACAAAGTATTGCAGCTAGACAGTGTGTCCTGCCCAGGAGCGTGCCACCACGCCGGGGACAGCATCCTCCTCCCTGCGTGGTTTGAAGGGAATACCCAGTCCCTGGCCACAGAGGGTACCCTTGTGCTGGGAAAGGTGTCACGACATCAGCTGCTGAAGCAGCCCAAGCTGTGACAAGCACAAGATGCAGCTCTCACCTCAGAAGCTCCCTGCCAGCAGAGCACACCACCAGTACCTGCCCTGGGGACCCAGCTGGTCCCCACGCAGAGCAGGGCCTGCCGTGCAGCACAAAGTGGGTTCCCCAAGCCTTTGGAAACCCAACGGAAGGGATCAGGGGAAAAAAAAAACCAAACAGTTGAAAAGCATCACTGCCCTCAGAAAGTGCCTTCGGGAAATGCTGACAAAGCCTGGCCTGCCCACAAGGAAGGACCCAAAAGGGCCCATCAGAAATTTCAGTCCCTTACTCTGAAATGCCAGAGATATTTGTTCTTCCACACGGCAACAACACCCTGCTCCCCATATCCCACCCAGCACCTGACAGAGCAGCCTGTGCCACCTCAGGTGTGCAGTGTGACACATGGGCAGGAAGGCAGCTGGACACACAGAGTGCCTGGCTGACTCCCAGTCCAGCCACTACAGTGATGCATCACTCCCACAGACAACGGCTCATCTTCCTGGGTTTGTGGGGTTTTTTTTTGGCAAATTAATATTTTTCCTGTTATTTTTTGTTTTTATTTTATTTTATTTTTTTAGAAAGCATTAAAAAAAATCTGCAGCTGTTGAAAAAAATCCTTTCCCTTTCGAGGCTGGACGAGGTTTTATTGACAGGTAAATAATCGGTGTGAGTATGTAAATAGCAGCGACCCCACTGACGTGGTGCCCCTCAGCAGCACAGCCAGCTGGGGAACACAGAGACTGGCCAGGTTTGGTCATTGTCCCAGACCTGGGACACGGGAGTTTCCTTACACTTAGTTTTCCCTAATTCCTCTTCCTGCCCAACCCGCCTCAGGCATTGCTTCAGCACCAACACCTGCCTCTCCTCACGGCAGGCTTCATGCTCTGAAGGGGATCTCCTCTCCAGACCTCCCTAACTCTGCAAGTGGCTTTGTTTTCCACACCAGACAGTTGAACTCCCTGCAGACTCGCTGATCTCTCATCCTTTGGCAGCAGGAAGAAAGACTGGCCATCCTTTTCTCCTAGAAATACAGAGCGGGGGCCAAACGCACATAACGCACACGATCTTCTGCAAAATCTGTTCGAGCTGATCCACGGCTCCCCCAGCCCACTCACACCAATGAGGTCTCAGGTTAATAAGCAGTGCAGTTACTCAGCTATCTGCTCGTAAGTGGTAGGTGTTCTTGGGCAGGTTGCCTGCTCCTGCCAACTCCCCCACAACTTCACGTTGTCAGCACATCTATATTTAAGACTGGTTTGTTGGTTGGTTTTTTTTTGCCTTTGTTTAAAGGGGTTTCCTTCCTTTGTAGTAAACTTAAGAGTTAATAGAAAAAAGTAATTCAAAAGTAATCCAAGCACATCTGTAATTAATTCTGCAGGAGAGGGCAGAGCGACGCGAGTCAGAGTTGGCACGCAGTTCCTGGCTCCTGGTGTGCAGTCCTCGGGATGGGCAGAAGGTCCCTGCGCCGAGCACAGCTAGAAGTTGGATTTGGAGTGTCCAAATATGCAGATGGGAAAGTGCTTGACATGAGAGGACCACTGTGCTGCCAGCTGAAAGAACTTCACGTCGTTCCACTCCACCCCGTCGATCAGGACTGCAGGGGAAGGTAAAAAGAGAGCAGAGTTAGGAAATGCTGAGGGGAAGTGGCCAGCCTGAGGCAGCTGTGCCAGAATTCCCCCGCAGTCGGCAGAGGGAGGCCTGGCCACGCTCAGCTGCTCTGCCCCACTCAGCTGCACTCACAAGAAAGGCTGAGGAGCACACCAGGTTTGGGGAGAACAGCTCAGGTTGTTGTTCCAGCATTGCTCACTGACACCACAGCTCCCCACACTGCTGATTTCAGTGTCACCTGATCTGGCTTCTCAGATTTCCTAAGCACACTTCATTTTCTTTTTTGGGCAAATGTGCTCTTACAGAGATGGACATCAGTCTCTCCTCACTGGCACTCTGACCAGGACATCCATGTCTCCCAGAGAGGTGACACATGTCCTGTGAGCACCCCTCATGCCTGCCAGTCTCACAGGGACGGGGGCAGGATGAAGGAGGGGACCCAAGCAGGTCCCTCTGTTGGGGATTACTAACTGAACAGGCTACAGGAGTATTTTTGCTCCTGGATGCCCAGCTCCACTGACAGACACTCCAGGTCTGTCTACAAGATGCATATGTGGCTCCTGCTGTAGCATGAGCACGTGCCAGTGTCCTGCCCAGAGGAGCAGCCACAATGTCACCACCTGCCACCAACCAACACTTGCACCAGATGAGCAAGAGAAGCAGGGGATGACAGAGAGGGGAATGGAGCCCTGTCCAACCCTTGTCCTCATCCAGAGCACTGACTCAGAGCTAGCTAAAGGAGGATTTTCCCACATCCCAGACCTATTAAAGCCTTCCCCTATGCTGGCCATACCGAAGCCCATTCCCCAGGAATATCCCCACCACGCTGGCTCCAGGGCACAGGGCAGGACACCAGCTCAGCCCTTTGCCTGGAGGACAATCACAGCATGTGAGCCTTGCCCCAGCACCCAAAGGGATGCAAGTGCTGCACTCACCACGCAGCATGTTCTGCTGATGTTTCGCTGTGCAAATCAGCCTGCTGATTCCTTCAATACACTGGCTCTTGGACTCAACCTCCTTGTCCTTTGTTTTCTTGGGCAAAAACATCACTGGAAGAAAAGCAAACCAGCACAAGGTCAATCTGTGCCACTCACAGGAGCTGCACTGATTCTTGTTTGAGCTTTTGCATTTAAACATTCCTGTCTGAAAAGTCTTACTCCTAAGATCCTTCCTTTCTGTCACGAGTCAGTCAGGGCTGAGCACCATCACTGATCCACATGAGCATCTTATTTCTAAATGTCTCTTTGTGAAGCCTTCCCAGCTCATAATCCTGATCCCAAAGGGCACCTTCAGTAACTCCTGCTTTGTTGGGACACCATGCAAGGAAAACATCTGCATCTGCAGTGCCAGGCCTGCTGCACTGACTGTGGCCCAGTCCGTGGCCCAGCCTGGGCTGCACAGACCCCTGGAGAGCAGGAGGGCTTACAAACTAGGGGCAGCTGGTGGGTAGGGAAGGCATAAGGAGGACTAAAAAAGGGTCCAAGAACTGTCCAAATGCATGAGCAAAGATGTACAGACTGGTTTCACAAAAGCTGGTGGTGGTGAACACCTCTGCTGCAGGCTGGGCCACCCCAGGGAAGAAAGTCTGGAGTGTCTCAGGACTGCCTCTTCCAACAGCAGGACACTCAAAAAGGGTGTCACCAGGGCTGGCAGCTCAGCACCAGCAGGGCCACAGCTGTGCTGGCCTGGCAGTAACCTGGCTGCAGGGTTGTGCAGCCATGTCCTGCAGTCCAAGAGACCCTACCAGCCTTCTCTCAGAGTCCATCAGGAGTGATTCCGGGCCCACAGGCAGAGGATGTTGTGAAGGACAGCTACTGGCAGGCAAAATATAAATGCACAACTGCCTTGTGCTTCCTTGAAAATAATTTGTTGCAGAGCTGTTCTCAATTTCTAAAATGTTTCACATTACCAAGGCCAAGAGCAAATACAAAATCATTGACAACATTCAAAATGCCATTTTGTTAGTTTGTTTTGAGAAAATAAAGCCACGAATTTAAGAGCAGGTGAGTATTTATCTTCTACTTCCTTTTGACCCACAAAGCATAAGAATTATAAAATCACTGAATTGGTGAGGTTGGAAAATATCTCCAGGGTCACTGAATTGAGCTGCTAATCTAACACTGACAATTGAATCACTAAACCATGTCCCCAAGTGCCACATCTATACATCTTTTAGATACCTCCAAGCATGGAGGGATGGTGGCTTCCCCACTGCCCTGGGCAGCCCCTTTTAGGGCTTCACAACCTTTTTGGTGAAGAAATTTTTCCTAACAGCTAATCTACATCTCCCCTGGCAAACCTACTTCCTCATGCCCTGTGTCTCATTACCTGGGAGAAGAGATTGACTCCCACCTTGCTTCAATCTCCTTTCAGGTAGTGGTAGAGAGTGATAAGGTCACCCTGAGCCTCCTTTTCTCTGGGCTGAACACCCCCAGTTCAGCTGCTTGTCCCAGGATTTTGCTCCAGGTTCTGAATCACCCCACTGGCTCTTGTGGGGTGGTGGGTGCAGGAGGAGAGTGGGAGGCCCCAGACTCCAGTTCAGGGGGTACTCCTGCTTTGTCACCTCACAGGGGTCTGTGATACTTGCTGGGCTATTGTTGTCCCTTACATGCCTCTTTCATTCTCTGTGGCTCTTTTGAGCTAAAGGCTCGTAGGATGGGGATATCATCCCAGAAAGTAGAGCCATCCCAATTTTCCAGCACACTGCCAGAAAGGAGGGGCTCATTTACCATCACTGGTGCTAGAGCACAAGCTGCCTCTTATGTAATCCAATATCCCAACACAGCACCAGCAGGCTCCCAAGGAACACAGGAAAACTGTCCAGGCATGGCCTTCTGCATGTCCTTGCTCTGTCCCCACCTTTGCTTTTTTGGGCTACACCATCTTAGCCTCAGCCATCAGGATGAACACATCCCCTTTTCACCTCACACAGAGGAACCACCCTTGCAAACCCTATCACTTCACACAGTCACTCCTCATCAACTGATTAGGATTTTGGGGATAAAAATAGGACTGAGGTGCTGTAATCCAGCACTGACAAGTCAGACAGCTCTGGAGCAGCAGAACAGGGACAGAAGGATGTTGAGTTTGTGAGGTCCACAGGATGAGGTGAGAGATGAGGAATCTGACTCCACGTTCTCAGAAGACTGATTTATTTTTTTATGATATGAATTATGTTATGTTGTGTGTTGTGTTATATTATACTAAAACTG
Organism: Fringilla coelebs; assembly: GCF_963513975.1. Taxonomy (NCBI): domain Eukaryota; kingdom Metazoa; phylum Chordata; class Aves; order Passeriformes; family Fringillidae; genus Fringilla; species Fringilla coelebs. The sequence continues at coordinate 30,650,666 of NC_140067.1, read as the reverse complement.
TACTAAAGAAAGAGAAGGATACAGACAGAAGGCTTAACAAGAATGAATAATAAAAACTCATGACACTCCTCAGAGCCTGACACAGCTGATGGTGACTGGTCATTAAGTAAAAACAATTAACATGAAACCAATCAAACAATGTCCTGTAAACAATGTCCAGACCACATTCCAAAGCAGCAAACACAGGAGAAGCAATCAGATAATTATTGCTGTCATTCTTTTATGAGGCTTCTCAGCTTCCCAGGAGAAGAAATCCTGGCGAAGGGATTTTTCAGAAAACATGACAGGGACAGAAGGACACCTTACCTTTCTTGTTCTTCTCTTTTGTCACCACAGTCATGGACATGGTGGGCGTGGTGGCGATCTCGCCGCTGGCAGGTAGCCTGCTGACCTGCAGGGACCGGAAAGTGCATTTCAGTGTGTTTTTGGTGGTGGAGGGGTCCTTCTTCTCCGGGTCTCTCTTCCTGTCCACGGGTGGAGCTGCAATCCAGTAATCCACCTGCAGGCCCATCAACTCAGCACCGAGGCCCTGGCTAGGAAACAAGAGGAGGTGGTAATTCCTGCCTCTCAGCAGGGTTTTGTCAGAGTGGCTGCATTGCTGGTCAGAGGAGAAACAGCTGGCTCTTTGGGCAATCAGGCAGTGACATTTCATAGTGAGACTCAGCAATTATAGAAGCCCAAGAAGTCACCCCTGAGAGATGCAGCCTGGGTCCCACTGCACAGAACCTCAGTGAGCCGAGACAAGCTGACCTGCTGCAGTCACGAGGGCGAGCAGTGGGAAAGGGAGCACACAAGCACTTTCCCTAGACAATGCTGAGTTTTGTGACACAGAAGCAAAGGCAGCTCCTGAGGTGGCCCAGATTACTTCATCTTTGAGTGGGGAAAAGAGGCTGTAAGCATCTTGCTGCTGCCCCCTGAGTACTGATGAGTGACTCTGCCCAGGCACAGCACTGCCAAAACCAACTCTCAGCTGAGATGAACAAAGACTTGGCACGTCCCTGAACATCAGACACTCAGTTCCCAGTCTCCCTGACTTGCTTCTTGCAATTGCCCATCCCCAAGCCTTGCCACTTGCTGTGGAATTCCACTGTTGGAAAAAAAAACGTTCTGCCAGGCCTGTGACATCTGCTAAACAACAGCAGATTTCAGGATATGCTCTCTTGTTGAAAACTCCCGTGCATCATGTGGTAGCAGCTGTGCATCACCAAAACACGCTGCCAGCCCTTTCTTGAGCCAGCAAAGGTAAGATGAGCAGCCTGGGAAGCTCCAGCCCTTTCCTGCCCCTGTCTCTCACTGATAACCCTGAGGGGAGCAGGGCTTCTCCACTCAGCAGACCTGCAAGTGTCAGCCTGTACTTCTTCCTAGACAGTGACAATCAGCATTGAATAATACACAAGTACTGGACAAAAACCTAAATTTATCTACCAGTCTGTGTCCCCAGTTTGAGAAAGGGCAGTTGTTAAGGAAGATAAATCTGTGATCTTGAATGAAATATGCATCCCTCTGCACCACCCATCTAATAAGGAACTCAAGGTAAAACAAGGACACCCCATCGTTACAGCCCTCTCAGCAAATAATTTCCTTTTCTTTGCCATTTATTCAGCTAAAAGTCAGACTGCAAAGCAGAGTTCATCTTTGATGACTAAAACCAGGGTTTTGGTTCTCAGGGCAATAATCAGAAGTGAGATTCTTTAAGGATGATGCTTTGGAGTTGTAAGGCTCCTTTGCATCACATTTCTCAACTCAGTCATAAAGACAAAACATCCCAATATTCACCAGGCCCAGGCAAGATTTTATGTTCCCTTCCCAGTTAAACATGTGGCTCAATCATTCAGTTTGGGTCACCCTCCATCCCCTGTGCTGTCACATAGAGATCAGGGAAATTGCAACGATGTTGAACCTGCACTTCCTCATTTCTTGATGATTTTGCCACACAGTATGGAACCAAAAAGTACCAGATTGCTAGAGCTGAGGTGTCAGTTTCAGATTTATCACATCCATGGTTCACAGCTTTAATACCCTACACTCTTGGGGGTCACCAGTTTCCAAACCACTTCCACCTTTGGAAAACCCACACACAAAGCTCACACACAAGAATTCAGCTCTGCTCCCTGGAGCCTGCCCAGCCCCCAGCTCTCTGCACTGCCAGCCAGCTGCTGCTGGGGCACACAGGGCTCTCCTGCCATCCAGCCACAGGAGGGGCCTGGGGAACTGGGCCCTGGCACAGGTGAACAGGCACTAACACCTCCCAGTGCTGCGCACCTAAACTGGCACTTTCACATCTCCCTTGCCTCCTGTTAAAAGGGAACTCTTAAGGCACTTTAAGAGGTCAGAGGTTAAATGTCATTGCAGGGCACCCTGGGGTGGGGTGAAAGGTCCCATTCTGTCCCCAACAGGGACAGCAGGGGATGCTGCTTAGGGAGAGCACATTAGCCCAGCCTCAGAACATGCCCTGGCACTTCCACAGCCTGACAACCACAGGACTGGGGAGGCTAGAGGGGAGGTCCCTGAACCATCCTTTAGTAGCCATTAATGGATCTGCTGTCTGTGAATCTGTCTGACCCCTCTTTGACCTCCTGATGCTGCTGCCACAGAAGCAGCAGGGGCAGATGCGGTCCCTTCCTCTCTCCCTTTTAACTGAGCTCTTGCAGTGTGACTGTGTCTCCCCAGCTCTCGTGCCACAGCTTCAGAGAACCCCAGAACTGCTGGGGTTGGAAGAGACCTCTAGAGGTGATCCAGCCCAACCCCCCCTGCCAAGGCAGGGTCACCTGGAACAGATGATGCAGGGATGCATCCAGGTGGGTTTGGGATGTCTCCAGAGAGAGACTCCACAACCTCCCTGGGCACCTGTCCCAGTGCTCTGCCACCCTCTACAAACCCAACCCCCCTGACTTTGCACACCTTGAGTGGCTTATCATTTTCCTCTCCTCTCCTAAACTGCAGAGTTCCAATGCTTCTCATTTCCCCATCTCACAAGACTGCTGCTATGTTCCCTTAAAGGCTCAGGGGAGTTAACAAAATCAAGGGGAACTTCACCAAGTGCCTCTGAGTGTTAGAGCTGCACACAAAGGGTTAGACAGTTACACCACGATTTCGGGCAGCAACAAAACAAAGAGTCCTGGCCAGGGCAAGTCTTACTGGCAGCTTTCTAAGGGTTCCCTCCCCTCACCCCTAAACATTTCAGCTAAACCAGGGCTTAGTATTACCTGTAGGTGCAATCCCCTTGCTGTTCAGCTGTGCTTTCAGGCACACATGTGAATGGGAGCTGCAGTTCCACCTTACAACTGCCAGCATTACCCTCACAGAGAAAGTCATCAGCTCCTTCAAAAGTCACTCTGACCTTCCACTCACTTGGCCATTACAAACACAACAATCACGAGGGATTAGCCTGGCACCCACGTGTACTTAGAGCCAGTAATTTTTTTTAATTCACATCTTCCCAAGAGAATCCTGCCCTTGAGACATGCAGCCTTCCCACTAAGTGCAAAATCCCCACTGCCCTCCCCAGCCCCTTGGCAGCCTCAGAAAGGACACAGTCACTCCAGAGGCAGAAGGGAAGGGGAAAGGTGACAACTCCAAATGTTTGCTAGGGATGAAGGAAGAACTACGGGTTTTCCTCTGGAGTTTTCAGCCATGTGTATGCCAGATAAGCCAGCCAATGGATCTGTAAGGAGACAGAATATGGTTTACCTTGGGGAGGAGAAGCTGCCTGTAACAGATGGTGAGGAAGGGGGCGTGGGGGAGGCTTCTTTCACAGCAGGAGACACGGAAGGCGGGGTGGAAGAAAGGACAACGGAACTTGAGGGAGCTGCGTCATCAGAGTCACCTTAAAAAAAGGAAGTCAAACTGTTTGGGTTTGTCTCACAGCACAGAACACAGGGATAAAGCTCAATCTCCTTGTACACGCTCCTGCTGGTTTGTTCAGATCTGATCCAGAGGTCAGCTGGCCCATCAGTTCTGACTGGCTCCACACTTCTGGGGGGCTCTGTGTGTCTGGCACCAAGGCAGGCACAGACACTGACACTCCTCGGTGCTCCTCCTTTGGCATCTGCTCTCCTAGGGTTTGCTCCCAGCCGATTTTGAGCCTCCTGCACAGCCACAGCCCAGCCCAGTGATCTCCTTCCTACAGAGGATCTCCCCCTGCAAGCACTGCAGGGCAGCACCACTCTTGGAATCCAGCACCTCTGGGCGACCACAGGGATCTCCCCATTCCATCAGCCTCCACCCTCCTCAACCAAGCTTTCATCCCCTTCCTGCTGGCCCTTTAGGATGGTGGGAGCACTGTGGCAACAAGGAGTGACCCACAGAAGGGCTGCCTCCATGCACAAACCTGTGTGTCACCCAGGCCACAAGAATCTGGGTTTGACAATGAAGCAAAACAAGAAACAATCCCAACACAAGGAAAATAATAGTCCTGGGCATATGGAGGAAAAAAATAAGTTCACATATTGACAAAACAGCACCACTCCATGTCTGTGTATGTAAGCAGACAGTATCCTTCTGCATATCAGCTTTGCACTCCCCCAGTAAAAAATAAATGGGTGTAAAATTTTGCCCACCCTGAAGTTCCCAGGCACTGAGATCAATTTCATTCAGCAACTGAGCCCACTGCAGGGAGACAGGCATGAACTTCTGACAAACTGCCTCCTCAGGCTGAAGCAGGAACCTCAAACAAGTGTAACAGTGAATCCACTCCACTGACAACACTAGAAAAATGGTGTTTGCACAAACATGAGAGTAGAGCTTCCCTGGATGTAGGTGTGGGAATTTCAGCTGGCCTGAAGCTCCATGTAAAGTAACAAAGAAAAAAGGGCCTCTCCCAAGAGAGAGGGCTCTCTTTCTGCAGACAAACCACTGGGAGTTATAAAATCTAACTCCACCTCCCAGCTCCAAGGCACTGTTGATGGATGAGTCTCCCCAGCCTGTGAGGGCAGGCTCCCATGCTGCAGCACACAGAAAGCACACACAAGATGGTCCTTACCCGATGTTGCAGAAGATTGTTCCACTATTCCAACCTTCACCACCTAAAGGGGGCAAAACAGAAGAGCTCTATCAAACAAAAGCCCCCTGAACTTCAGGAACCCAAACCCCAGCACTGCTCATCTCTGCACTCCCCATGGCACTGCCCCTGCAGTCAGAGTAGCTAAGGAGTCCCCTAAGAGCCAGGCAGGTCCTGGCAATGTCCAGCCAAGCAGTGCCAGCTCACAGCCCTTACCTGACCCACACAAAGGACAGCAGAGACCCTGCAGAGCTGTCACAGACCCGCTCAGCTCTGCACAGCCCATAGGTTGGAAAGCTTTGTCCAAGCTATGCCAACTACAGGGAGGAGAAGGGTCAGAAATATCCCTTCAGCACTGCTTTGATGCACCTGCTAATTACGGACACACTGCTTCCACTGCCTAGGAGCAGCCACTTCCAGGGTGCAGCATAGCTGGGGGTTGTGAGGAAACCACAGAAGCAACAAAGCACTGTTTCTGATCAGAGTTATCTACTCTCTGAACAAGGGAAGTGTCCAACAAAGAAGATAAAGCCCCTACCAAAGCCTCAGGAGGCAGACAGGGACAAGCCACCACATGGACAGGTCAGAAGGATCCAGATCACACTGTAATAAGGGCACAAGCGTGTGTGGCCAGTCACCAGCTGGTACATCAAGATTAATGATAAATGTCACTGGCAATAGCTTGTGGAACAGAACATGCTGCAAACAAACTCCCAAGAACACACTATGCCTAGAAAGATAAACTGGCCCTTGGTGATATAAAAGCAGAGACCTTCTGCAGTGATAATTTGCTATGGTACAGAGGGATCATCACTCTTAACACTGCAGAGAAGAGAGCCTTTTTAAGGTCCTTAAGAAACTTGTCTCCAGGGCTAATGTCTACCCTACACAAATGCTGACAAATGGGAAAGAGCTGCCAAGGGAGCTCAGTCAATAAAAACTGCTTTAGAATGAGCAACAATGTCACACAGGCTGTGTGGTTTGAAAACAGAAGGTCATTAAGTTCAGACATGACCACGTCTGGACCACATCTCTAGGGAGCACATTTCTGTAATACAGGGTCCAAAGAAAAAAAAAAAAGTTAATTCTTAGAAGCAAAATGCTTTGCAGAGTTTGGAGGGCAGGGAGACATATGCTCAACAGTAGATCCTGGAGAGTTGGCAGTCTCTCTGGTGGATTCTCAATCAGATCCAGTCTTGAAAAAGCCACCATGAATTCAGCAGTGTGTACACAGGCTCTCTGAGGGCTCACTGGCTTGGGAGGGGAGGCTGCAGCTCAGTTTGGCCCATCTCCACCCAAAAGGCAACAAATCAGGCTCTGCAGTGCAGCAGCCATTTGTGCTGTATGTGTTAAACACCAAGAGGATGTTCCACAAACTGTCACTGGCTGTGAACAAGGGGAGCAGGGTTAGGGGAGGGACAAACAACACAGAGAACTGCCTGCAGCCACCTTGATCTGCAAGCCAGGCAGGAAATCTCTTCTGGCCTTTTCCTCCTTGTTGGCTGACTGAAGATGCTCAAGTTCAGACACATGGGAGGAACACAAGGTTAAACACTTTCCCTTCCCTCCACCCAGGGAGGTGCATAAGAACACTGCAGTTCCAGCAGGCCTCCATCCAGGAAAGCTGCAGCAGTCAGCCCCCTGTCCCTCCAGGAAGAGGCACATCCTGTTAACTCTCCTGGCAACTGGCTGTCAGCCCAAGGCAGCCTGAGCCTGGCTTTTGTGCCTTCCTGGCCCCTTGTAAGGCTCCACTCCCAACACTTTGAGTCCAGCTGAGCAGCATGGCACTGCCCTCCCCATTTCTGGGTCAGAGACTGCAGAGTCCAGTTGCAGGACACCAGGTTTTGCACCCCAAAAGCCAAGAGTGCAGCCAACATCAGTTGCAAACTCAGAAGTCCTGGCTCTGTCTGTTCCTTGTCCAACAGCTCTGAGCAGGCTGTAGCTGAAGGGAAGAGCCTCAGTGCTCATGTCCAGCCTCAGACTTTGAGAGACACCTGCAACTGGCCTTTCACTCTCTCCAGATGCATTCCACAGGGCATTACTGTGTCAGGAATGCTTCAGAATCAGGAGCAAGCAGCACTGATTTGACCCTCATCACCAGTGACACAGGAAGTCAGCTGTGCTTTCAAGGCAAGTTTTTTGGGGAGTAGGCAATGCAACAACAAAGCAATTCCACCACTTTCAGATAATCAAATCCAGACTGGAAAAGCAGTGCTAATGTCAGGATGACAATAATTTTAGAGAAACTGGATAAACACCCTGAGCCCCATTTGCTTGCACAAAATACGGACTAAGTCAGTCCTGAAAAAAAGCTTGCAGAGCCCAACAACAGTCTGGGATGTTCCAAGTCCTCCAGGCTTTCCATGTTAGTGGGAAAGGTGAAACAGCTGTTTTGTAAGAACAGTCCATCGCTAGAAATTGCAGTTCATGGGAGACACAAGTTGCCAGCAAAGCTCATCAGCAGGGCACAGCCTGGGGAGATGTGTCTCTCCACCTTTGCAGAAGGCATCTCCCCATCAACAAACAAAAGCAGATTGGAATACTGCAGAGAGACACTCTCACTATGAGGAGACACCAGAGTGAAAGCAGGGTCAGCCTGAGGGCAAGAGAGACTAAGCTCTTTAAATGCCTTGGGATTTCAGAGGAGCTCTGACGCACCAGGGGACAGAGAGGGGATGTGTCAGGGTCACACCGAGCAGGCACAGCAAGGCCAGCGGGCAAGGCAGCAGCAGGAACTGGGAAGAGGACAACCCAGAGCTGAAGAGCAGCCAAGGGATTTCTTCTGGCTGCAGGTCAATGACTTTACACCTAAAACTTTGAAGAGCGTGATTAAATAAGTGGAAGGAAGCTGGAAAAGGCAAAGAGCACACAGTGCACAAAATACAGTGACAGAAGAAAAAACATGGCCCTGTCCAGACACTCTGCACCTCAGATAGGAACACTTAAGGACAGGGGGGAAAACAAGGGACTACCCCAAATAAATAACAGTGGTATAAATCGCCTTCCGGCTGGGAAGGCAATTTATACTCTTTACTTCCCAGGAACAGACGGGATGCTAAGAGGATGGAAGACCATCAGTGACAAGCATGCAGAGAAATTACACTGGAATGGCAAATTTGGCCAAAACAATCAACCAGGGCAATGCTAGGCACAGTGTCACTATGATCATGTTTCCAGGGGCACAGCACATTCCTGTCTGAAAAGTAAAATACATCCTGTAGTTTGTTGAAGTGTCTTAGAGGTTTGCTTAAATATCAGCCAGCTGCATCCAACCATCATACAGATTGTCATGCTGATCATCTGCCTTAGAGCACCCAATGGCTTCTGCTCGACTCCAGAAACCTGGCAAGTGTAGGTTAACACCTGAGAACATATTCCAGCTTGCTTGAGACACCATCACCACGACAACACTCACCCCGACAAAGGGAATGAACTTCTGCGAAGATTCTTCGTCGGGGCTAAAGGCAAAGAGAAGAGAGTTGTTAGCAGCTCGCCTCCACCCCGCACCATACTCCCTCCATAGGTGGCATTCCAGCATGCAGCAGGGACGGACAGGATGCAAGCGCCAGCCCAGCCCCTCTCGAGGCCCCGGCCAGCGCCAGGAGCCGCACTGCAGGGGCGGGAGGAGCACAGCCTACGGCAGCCTTGGGGGAAAGGCTCTTCCTCCCTCCCTCACGCTCCACAGAGAAACATGCTTGGACGGCATGGCAATCACCACAGACACACGGCCTGCTGCTGCGAGGAACTGGATCTGTGCCACCACAACACAGAGCGCTGGGTGTTACTTACTAGAGCCCGGGGGATGTGCCTGCACGGCCTCCCGGCGTCCCCCCTTGGAGCGGTGTGTCACAGCCGGCACATCCCCCCTCAGAGCGGTGTGCCACAGCCGGCACATCCCCCTGAGAGCGGTGTGCCACAGCCGGCACATCCCCCCTTAGTGCCACAGCCGGCACATCCCCCTTTAGTGCCACAGCCGGCACATCCCCCTGAGAGCGGTGTGCCACAGCCGGCACATCCCCCTGAGAGCGGTGTGCCACAGCCGGCACATCCCCCCTCAGAGCGGTGTGCCACAGTCGGCACATCCTCCTGGGAGCGGTGTGCCACAGCCGGCACATCCCCCCTCAGAGCGGTGTGCCACAGTCGGCACATCCCCTATGGGAGCGGTGTGCCACAGCCGGCACATCCCCTATGGGAGCGGTGTGCCACAGCCGGCACATCCCCCTGAGAGCAGTGTGCCACAGCCGGCACATCCCCCTGAGAGCAGTGTGCCACAGCCGGCACATCCCCTATGGGAGCGGTGTGCCACAGCCGGCACATCCCCCTCAGAGCGGTGTGCCACAGCCGGCACATCCCCGAGCCGTGGCCCCGCCGCGTTCCGAGCCGTGACACGCCGCCGTTCCAGCTGAAGCACCGGCATGGCCGCGCCCTCACGCCCTCCCTGCTGCCGGCAGCTCCACAGACACAGCCCCCCACAGGGGGCTCGGGCACCGGGGCACGCAGGCACAGCCGGGCCCAGCCCAGCAAAGGGCACGCCAGCCCCAGAAACAGCCGGACACAACACCACACACAGCTGGAGAGCCACTCTGCTCTGGGCCCCGCCAGGAAGCAGAGGGTGGAGAAAGGCCGGCAATGAAGGCCACAGTCAAGCCCAGCAGGAATTAGGCAGAGGCTCGGCAAAGACAAGAGGAGGAAGAGATGGACGAGGAGGAAGGCAGGCCAGAAGGGCCTGCAGAGCCATTGCTCCCTTCAGTGGCAACAGAGGTCAGAGACGGACCCACAGGGTGAGGAGAAGACCACAGGAGCACATCCACATGTTTGGAGGAACTAGAGTTCAGCAGAGGGAAGTGACTGCACGGGCAAGACACACATTTCTCAGTGACTGAGCACAGGAAACAGGTAGGAAGCAGACAAATACTGAGACTTTTCATGTTTCTCTTCCTGTGCATCCCCTAGTGCTCAGAAAAATCCATCCAGCATCGCTTTCATCCAGAATTTAGCAGGGAGTAGCATAAATACTGCAGGTATTTCTGTGCCGTTTCCAGCACGGATCCGAAACGCACCAAATGCACAAAGGTTGTTAACCTGTATGACCAGCACAGGCTGGACGCTTTCCTCTAAGCCCCAAGGAAAGGATGCCATAAAACTGCAGTGAACATGACTCAGCCAGAGCTCCCTCTGGTCCAAAGCAGAACATGATTTTGCAAACAGCCTCTTGCTTTGGCTCATCTCTGCTGATCCATCCTTAAGGCAAAGCCAGGGCCTTTGCTCCCTTCGTACCTCACACCCTCAGGCACTGCACCCTTGCTGTTCTCCTCAAGCACAGGAGAGAGTGACCAAGTCCCTGATTCCATGCTGGAAGGCAGGAAGGTCCCATCTTCACAAACACAACTGCAGAGCCCGGCAAACACATCTCCTGCAAACAGGACGTTTCCAGCTCTGGGTTTGCAAAGGGAAAGGAGAAAACCACAGAGCTGTTGGGAGAGGCACAGAACAGAGGCTCAGCTCTCTTTCTTCAGCTCCTTAGGCTTGGAGGCTGGCAGAAAGTGAGTCCCACTGTCCCACTCACCAAGCGAGAGAAGCACCATGGCCACCCAGTCATCTCTCAGCTGCTGGATGGCTTTGCTCCGAGCTCAGAACAAACCAACCATGTCCAGTTCCAGCAGAAAACTCATTCTCGTTCCCCTGGGAGCTCTGATTCCCACTGCAGAGCGCTCAGGGGCAACTCAAATACATCATATACACCAGCCACTCAAATACACCAGCCACCATTTATCACGATCCACCGCGACGCACAGGCTGTTCCTGAAGCCATCCAGCTGGATTTCAGCTCTGCTAGCCTAGTCCTGTCACATGTCCTCCTGGGAACTCTGCTCTTGCACATGTGTCTCTGGAAATGCAGCTTATCAAAACAGCTGCTCTTCTTGTGGATGAAAGAAAAGATGAGAGGGCTGTGCTTGTTCTTCATTTCTTCCTTCGTGTTCTTACCAATTGTTGTTCTTCATGATCTCAAGATCCCAAAACATGAATGCAGAATCCTTTCACCTTGGTAACAGCTGCTTTGATTCTTCCTCCTACCACAGCCCTGCTACTAAAATATCTCCCATCTCTGGAAAGGCAACTTCCCCTCATTATCTCAGCTGCACAGAGTCCCAGGCTGCAGAGGTTTAACCTCACATGTCCAAGGCTTTTTTTTTTTTTTACCCACAGGGCTTCTGAAGGCCCTGGTACCTCAGCTGTAATTTAAACCCAAACTTGGCCCAAGTTTGTGATTTTTAGCAGTAATTGATGTGTCATCTCTCTAACCAGGAGGGTCTCAGGCACTACCTTTATTCCAATCAAGTCCTGAAGGAGGCAACAGAAAAGAGAGGACTTCTGTCACTGAAGGACTAGCAGGACTCTGGGCCATTTCAGGCCAGGCACTACCACCACCAGCTCTTCACTCAACTATGACATGAAATCTGTCCTGCCCACTGAGCAACTCCAGCTGTCTTCTGGGTAACACTGTCCCGCTTCCACCAGGGTCAAACCAAACAAGGGACAAAGCAACACCAGGTCCTCATGACATCTCACATGAGTCTCCCCTCAGCCATCCCAAAAACCTCCTTTCCAGCACTCTTCACTTTCCTGTGGTGGGCTGGACATAGCCAACAGGACATCCATAACTTCTTGAGCCTTGAGTCTCCTCTGCCGCACTCCTGTTGCATTTCCAGCAGCTGTCCAAGGAGTTTCCTGCAGTAACCAGCAGGTAAGATAAGCTCTGCTGAGCCAGAGGAGGGCCAGGCCCCTCTTGGCCAGCTGGATTCAAGTCCAGCAGCTGCTGCAGAGTGTGTTTGAGGAGAAGCACTCAGAGCAATGACCTTGACTGCTCAGCCACTGCCCTGCAGGGCCTCTGAGACACACAGCAGGCAGGATCGGTGTAATCTGTGCTTCCTACTGCCCAGGAGCCCTCCAATCCAAGGGAACTGGGAGAAAGAGCTGGGAAGTGCTCCCAAAAGCTTTTGGTAAACACATAACCAGGCAGGCAGTGATCCAGCCCTTGCCCTGACAAGTGAACAGTGCTTCCATTTCCAACAGCCAGGCTGCTCCCCACATTCATGCAAGGGCTATCCAGAAGCCACAAGGCATGAGCTGTGCTGGGCACTGAATTACAGTGGGTGACACCAGCCCAGCAATCCAGCTGCACTGGGAATGTGTGAGAGCTGATTCTCAGACCTCAAATACCACAGGGTTTCTTTCAAGAAAGCAATGCAGAGACACATCAGTGACGGGCCCCTCCTGGTGAGAGGCCCACCCCATCCCCAGGGTCTCAGCTCGCCAGGTATTGCCTGGATTGCACCGTTCCTTCAGAATTCAGTAACCAGGACTTCTCCCAGAGCTCACAGACACAGTCAGTCACCCAGTGTAACTCAGAGGAGCTGCAATGGCACTTCATTTCCTTCATGAACCGCCTCCCTCACAGCCAGCCCCTGTGCTTTCAGGTAAGGTCAGCAGATGCTGCAGAAGACCAGGACAAAGCTTTGGCACCATTGCAGTCCATCACAGGCAGTTCATGCGCCAACCTTTGCCATGACAAACAGAACAAGGGCACGGGGAGAGAGCGGGGTCAGTCAGAACAGGGACAGCTGGCAAGAGAGTTGTAAAGCAGCTCATCACATACAGCTACATCCTAGAGACTGGCTGGGCTTTCCTTGCACCACTAGGACTTGTTTAACAGAGCAAATGCCAGGATTCTGGGAGATTTCTTTTGCAATTAATTTGGTGGTAGTGCTGCTTGTTTCTACCTGGACCACTGCCTTGAAAGCTGACCTTGGAGAAGCCATTCACCTCTGGCCTCAAGGGGGAGGGAGTTGCAGTAACTTTGTGTGCTGAGTACAAAATAAAAAATGCCCAATAATCATATGATTCAAAGCAGGGGACCCTGCAGAGCATGGGGGGTTTGGAGGCAGCTCAGAGAGCACAGCATTGCCAGCACACATCTGTCTTCTCTTTCTTAAGCTCGGAGAAGTCCCATATGTTTGGGATGCTCTGCCAGGAAGAGACTGGTCCCCAAATTTTTGATTACAGGGAGGAGATTTGCTGGTCTGCACTCGGACACTGCCCAGCTGATGCCTACCCTGAGCCATTGAGTGCCACCTACAGCACTCCAGCTCCTACAGATGGGAACACAAAAGCCTTTTATCAATCCTGATCCTTCTGGAGCTATGCTCTGTCTTCTGATGGCTAAGGGAAAAAGCAAGGAAAAAACCCCACCTTCTCCATGCTGTAGTAGTTCTCTAAGCTACTCTCTGAACAAGTCCTTCATTCCCACTCAGTCTACATCCTGGGAACCCAAATGTGTGGTCCAAAGGCACAGCAGTCACTTTCAATGATGCATTCTGCCAGCAGATGCCATGGTTTCAAAGCAGTGAGCAGAATTCAACCCAAAGCACAAAGTGTGCATCCCAGACCTGCAGGAGCTGTTAAACAAAGCACAAATCACTAGTTCACTGGGAAAAGAGAGAGGGGCTGGGAGAGGGAGCCTAAAAGAAACTGATACCTTATGGTAAAATCAAAATGAAAGCTCTTTTTCCTTTTCAGCAAGCAACCAAAGAAAAAGATAAATGTGTTATTATACTTACAACAAAGCGATACATTTGTTTAGATAGTGCTAATGGAGACTCAATTTCTGTGTTGTTTTTAACAATACCCTTCCTAAGTTGCTGCCAGTGACAGAGACCCCCATTCCTAAAGGAAGGCACACAGGAGACAACTGCCCATGCTCCACTGAGAGCCTCTGACTCACTTTCCTTTGCTCATGGGCACTGACTGGAAAGCAGAAGTTATTTTAAGGCAGACACACAGAAATACTGAGAGATTGCAGGTTATGCCAGAGTCTGACTGTGAGTTTCAGCAATCTCTCTTCCCAATAACCTCCTAAATGAAAACTATGAACAGCTTCAGGCATGGCATCAGAGTCCAAAGGGTGTCAAACCCAAATGGATCAGACCAGCCTGGTAAAGCAGTCCTGCACACTGCTGGGAGGGATAAGGGCAGGGCTTGCTCAAATACACTTCAGCTGTTTTCCAACAAAGTGCTGAATTGACCTTCTGGACATATTAGAAACTCAAAACCCTTAAATGTGTGTTAATGACAAAAATGAAGCTGTAACAGGATGGAGGAGGCAGTGGAAAGCAGTGCAGAACCCAGCACCTGAAGGGTGCAGAGGAAGAACCAGGCAGCCTCAGAAGGGATTCCCACTGCACTGGGGTGTCTGAGCTCCCTGCTGGTAACTAAGGTAAGCCTTCACACCAAAAACTAAATGAAAAACTGAAGGCAAGAGCTTCAAGTGCTCTGTAGCTCTTGAAATTTCATCCTTATTATCACGTTAACTTTAACAGAAGTCCACAAATACATGAAGAGTCTAGACTAGTCTCTTTTACTTGACTACTCAGTCTGGAAATACTGGAAAAACATGTAGAATGGGTGATATTTCACGGAATCATTTCTGCACAGTAATGTGAGAGCAGACAGGAATTCCACAGGAATGCAAAAGCAATATACTATGAGAATTTCCAAAAAAGAAGGAGGAAAAGTGACACTACCCACACTTCCAATTTCTCCCAATTCTTAGGCAAAGAAGACACTAATAAGGGATGTTAATGGACCAAAAATGAAAAATCAAATAGAAGTAATTAAAAATTAACAACATCCATGTCTCATAGGGAGATGCTAGTCCCTAACTGAGGAAGCTCACATCAGCTGAATTCAAATCTATCAAGGGACAGAGGAGAATGATAACAGTGCTTCTCTACCTTTCAGTGACAGTTACTCTTCCTCCTGGACCATAGCCACAGGAGGCCCTACCTACTCCTGAATCTTGTTTTAAGTCCCCAGTCCTCCCTCCTACAGCCTGCTTATCCCTTAAGAAAAGCTGAAATGAAATCTGGTGAATGTCAGCCCTCCCCAGCAGGAGTCCTGGTAGCTTGCAACTGCCAATCAACAAGGATTTTGTCTCTCCTGCAAGAAGCTCTGCTATTTACACTCCAAGAAGAAAGGGGCTTAGTTCTCTAAATGCCAATGTAAAAAAGGTCAGGTCTCACAGTAGATACCGTGTGGGTGAATGCCAAGGTCCAGTCTGACCCACCTAAGGTCGCTGTGGTGAGAGATCTCTGGAACCTAAGCACATAAAACCTGTCCATCCCCATCCTGCTTAGCCTGCACTTCCCCAAACCTCTTACATCTTCAAAAAACAGAATCTCTGCACTTAAAGTAACCCTGCTGCTGTAGATTCCCTGAGTGGGACACACCGCTGGGGCAGGCTCCCAAGGGCTTTGCAGTTTGGTTTTCAGACTGCTGGCACAACATGAGAAAAGGACTTTGCTCTCAAGCAGCAGGACATGGGGGTCATACCTCTTCTGTTTGTAGGTCAGCATGGCTTCAGCAATGGGCAGCTGGTGAGCGCAGTTTGCCCCTGCTATGTACTGCGTTATCCGGGACACGACGTCGGGCGCTTCCGAAACTGCAGAGAAACAGGGAAAAGCATTCAAGTGACTGCTCAGCCCACTGCCAGCCCTGTCCTCCCTCACACCACTGCCAGCCCTGTCCTCCACCTGCTGGTGGTGCCCAGCCAGCTCTGCACCTTGCACAGGAAGCTCTGCCTACCCCAGAGCACAGTAAAGCTGAATCCATATGCAGCATTTCTGACCGAGTCTGGGGTCTTTTAGATTTGTTAAAAGCTTTTCTTTGTCCCTGCCCGGAGTCAGCTTTAGACTTTTTCATGCCTTGACTGCAGGTGTCTGCTGAAGAAAGTGCCTGGCCATGTCTCCCAGGCGAGCTGCTCTTACACCAGCACTGAGTTACCTGAGTTTCTAATGAACTCATGGTCTTGCTCAGTTGGCCAGAAAGCCTGAGGGACACACAAGGGTAGGAACTGCACAAAGATCCCGTGATTTTGTGAGACTGTGGTTCATTCAAGTTGACACAAAGACATTTCCTAAATGCCTTCCATACTTCTTTGATTTCAACCAAAGAGCCTTAACTGTGAGATCACAAGGGACCTTCCAACAGGCACTTGCATACTTTAAAATGGGCATTTCAGCTCAGACTCTTTGTATTTGAACAGTGAACTGGTAAGAGTTATGGTTCTCTGCCAGATCTCCTTGTACCATTACATGAGTTCCTGTGCAGCTGCCACCACACAGACAAAATGCACAATGTACAAAGTCTGCACCATACAAAAATGAGGTGGACTTTTCCTCATAGCTGGATGGTTTCCTCATAGAGCCAACTAAGGAACAGATATGGCTCTTTCTGTAGGTAATGAAGTATTCCTAATTCAAACACAAAAATCAAGTCTGTATGGACATTTTTCTGCATTTTCAAGTGCACCAAGCAATTAAAGGAAACCAGTTCCATCCACCAATTCCTTCCTTCCTGAATTCAGGATTAAGGGAAAGTGTAGCTTGGATAGCACACTAGGAAATTTCTAATCCAGCCTCCTGCTCCAAAGAGGGCTGACTTCACCTTCAGAACAGGCTGCCCCTGGCCTTGTCCAGCAATGTCCCCATCTGCTGGAAACAGCTCTGAACAATTACTTCTGAAGAGGTCTCTCTCCTCCTCTCATGGCTAGAGGACTTCCAGGAGCATCCTGGGAGTCTCAGGAACTCCGCAATTCCAACAGGGAGAACCATATCGCAACCTCTCCACACTCATGGTGCTACACAAAGTCCAAAGCTTTTTCCTTCTAATGAAATTTCTCTGTGGGCAATGCTGCCCACAACAGCATCAAATCTCAAGCCTTCATGTAGCCCTGAATGTGGCAAATCCTCCTTTCTCCTGTTTCTTTCCATTCTTGAAGAAATGAAGGAAGAAACTGTAAGCATTCATATTTTAAACAAATTAGTACTTTAACTGAAGTAAGGCTTTAATCTGGCCTAGAACAAACTCAGATCAGAACAGGAACTTGTTGGTCTGACCTAGGGCAGCTCCCACTTGTTACCACACTGGTGAAGAACAAAATTCTTCTTTAATGAGAATGTTTTCAAGTCTGCTGGCAGGATCTTTCTCACACACAACTAACAGAAGTTAATCTTCCCAGAGCTTCCAGTTTTCCAAACGTTTTAGGCTGCACAGTTCCTGAAGGAAAGCAATGTACTGAACTTAGGAGCAAGACCTCCACATCAAAGAACAAAGCTGAGAGCTAGGTAAGAACAGCATGACTCACAGGCAGCTAGTTAGTGCCTCTGGGAGCCAATAACTGATTGCAAACCACCATGGGCAAGACTTAGAAAGGTCAGCATCTGAAATGGGAATGTGGTGGAGTGAGGAGAAAAGAGGAACAAAAACACTTGTCTGCTTCCTCTTGTATTTACTTGACCTCTGCTAAAATTACTCACTCAAGCTTTTCATCCCACACAGGCCAGACAGACACAGAGTCTTACCAGTGGTCTGTGCTTCAAGTTTGTTGAACAGATCTCTCCAGGCTAGATCTTGGAAGAAGTTGTTGTATCTATAATCTACAGACCCCAGATACTTGGCCACTGGATGAGAGCCTAAGAAAGAAAGGAAATCATCACAGCTGTGCTCTCCAGCACTGAACACAAGCTTGGGTTTGATCTGTAAGGAACTGAACTCCAAAATCAAAACTAGACACCTCAGAAATAAACTTCTTCAATTATAACCAAGTCATTTAGTTCAGCTTATCCTTACAAGAGCATGCAAATAGACTTCCCAGTGCAGACTGCTTCAACACACTGCTATCTTTCACTTGACACCTTCCCCCTAACAAATTAAATTTTAAAAGGCCAAAGAAAACAGGACTAGGAAACTGCTGAGGAAATAAATGATTTGGAAGGCACAAAGGCTCTACAGCTCTCCATGTCAGTCTCTCAGTTTTGCAAGCAGCTC
The DNA here is from genome assembly GCF_963513975.1 of Fringilla coelebs. NCBI lineage: Eukaryota > Metazoa > Chordata > Aves > Passeriformes > Fringillidae > Fringilla > Fringilla coelebs. The sequence goes on along the minus strand of NC_140067.1, from coordinate 30,632,782 downwards.
TCCCAAACAGCCCTTCATGCCCACAGGCTGCACCACAGCCAGGCCACCTCTGCCAGGAGGGCCAGACCCCTTCCTCCAAGCACCATTCGTACCCCACAGCTGTTCTGCAACACTGAGAAGAGGCAATTGCCCCCAGGGAGGAAAAACAACCCAGGGAGGCTTGTTTAATCTGTGGAGAAGGGCTATAAGCTCAATAAATAGACTGCAATTTGAGGCAGAACGCAGAGCCCCAGGATTACTGGCACATGCAGCAGGTCCCTCCTTACTCTGGCTGAGCCTTGTGGCTCAGCTCCTCCATGAGCATGGAAAGATCTCCTGCAGAAGCTTTGTGTCCAGCCTCCAGCCCTGCACGGAGATCTGACTGCATACTTACACTGAGCAGGACAGGGAAGGTGTTCAAGTGACAAACTCTGCCCTGGGAGAGTTGATTATTTTAGGCCACCTTGCTTTTAGGCCATCTCTGTCCCCAAAACAGACAACACCCCCTAGCAGCTCCCTCTACAGTCTCTGAACACAGGAGAAAAGGTGTGCCAGGATCACCCTGCCCAGCCACCACCTGGCAGTCAGGCTCAGCACCAGCCCTGTACATTTACAGTCAGCCACGAAGCAGCCTCAGAGCTCCTCTTAATCACATTATTTTCATCCTTCCTCCACACCAAATTCATCCATCAAGCCACACTTCCAGACAGCTGAGTCACCAGCTGCTAACTGGAAACCTGACAAATCCCTTCAAGACGACCCCAGCTGCTTAACTGTCCTCACCATGGTCCAGGAAAGCTCTGGTGGAAAAAAACCCCAAACAATAAACCCACTGTCTCAGTGCTCCAACCCTCCAAGCTGATTTCCAGCCTTCAAAGAGAGGTGAAAGCAGGAGGTGCCTCTGAGCTGCCCCCAAGGTCAGTAGAGGCTGGGACCCCACATTTCCCCTGCAGGGGAGATTTGAGCAGGACACACAGCACAGCTCTGCACCCTGTGCTGGAGAAGCTTTCCCACACACTGCACATGGAAACAAGCAGTCAGCAGCAGGCTCCCAAGAAGTCCTGCCCATGGGAGCTGTATAAAATGTTAAAATACCCCAAACAGCTAAAATAACCCCTCAACATTTTATTTTCCCCTTTTCAGCTATGATACAGTGTTTCAGACAGCAGAGGAGTCTTACAGCCATGGAATCAGTGGCATGGAGCAGGACTGAATCTGCCAGCTCATATGTTTACAGACACTGAGCATTTCTGATTGCTAATAAAGCACTGAAGGTTGATCCTTCTGTCACTGAAGTGTGTAGCTGTGGACTCAGAAGGTAAAACCATCCAAGGAAAAACCCTAGTTCACCACCAACCCTATTCCAAAGGTATTGCAAGCAGCAGAGAGGATTTTCCTTTAAGGCATTTATGGCATGGTCACCATTCTGTCTTTGGTGCTTTTTCAATTGTCAGAAATGAGAGGTGGCTCCTCAATCACTTTAATGAACTGCCAGAGAGCTGGCCAGAAATAAGCACTTGATCCAATCAGGAAATACTGCAGACTTCTGTGGAAAAGATTCTGTTAGAGAAGTTGCTATATTTAAAGTAGAATCTAAAAAGAAGTCAGAGTTCTAAAGCATTTCATTATCAAAGTGCCTGGCTAATTTTTTTCTTTTTTGATTACAAAACAAAGTTTTAAGATTAAAAACCCAACCTAAACCCAAACACTAGCTAAATCTTGTGTTTCATTTTCAAAGAGAGAGTATTTTCAGATCATTAAAAACTGCAGGACAGAAAACTCTTCTTCTGAGGCCAGGAGACAGTCAGCAAGTGAGCAGCAAAGTCTCAGACACAGATTCTCATTCAAAGCACATTTAACCTTGCAGAAATTAATATTTTTTTGTTTTCCTCTCTAAAGGGCTCTCTTTTCTCTTCCTGACAACCACTTTGGAAACCAAATGCCTTTTTTTTACAGAAGGATCCAGTTCTTTCCTTTCCTCTGCCTTTTTTATTTAACTTTTGCAAATGCCACCACTGAATGGACAGCCTAACTCCAGCGCTCATGGTGCTGGGCAGCAGCTTCTGATTCCTACAGGAGCTGCCATCAACACTGGTAAAAATTGCTTTTCAAGTGTTCTGTGGCTTGCATCACTTAAATGCTCTGTCCACACAAGTCAAGCCCTGGACCCATCCCACCAGCAGTGCCCAGATGTCCCTGCCACAGCACCAGTGACTCCCTGCTTCCCAGACCTTGCCACCACCACATTCCTCATGGTTCTGACCACACCAGGACCCTGGTGCTGCTATCAGTGCACTCTACCTCCCTCACCACAAGCAATCCAAGCTGGGGAATGTTCCAGCCAGGCAGGCTTGCTGAGCTGCTGAAAGGCCAGAGATAAAGTGCTGGAAAACTGAGGGTAAAACCTGAGCAGACCAGCATGAAAAGTAAAGGTCAAGAGATGCATGTAATTTGAATAATTCAAATTCTCAGCAGTTTCAGAGCCTTTTAAAAATTTTCAACCCCTCCTCTTAACATTTTCTGAGTCAAGCCCAGGGAGGCCAGAACAGTTATTGCTTTAGGAAACGTGGTGCCCACTGAATTTAACATTTCAGCCAGGGAAGAGGGTTTTCCAGAACAATATTCTGTGTATAAGATAGTCTCCATGTATGGGGAGGAAGTACTTAACCCCTTGCTTCAAACAAAAGGCTTAAAAGCAGACTTTGGATCAGGAACTTAGAGATGGAATTCACTCCCACAAGAGCAGCAACACCAGCACTACACAGTCATGTAACAATTTGCCTCATTTAACCTATAGCCAAAGCTCCAGAAAGGCTTCTCCTGAGGGAACACAGCAGATTTCACCCATTCCCCTCCCTGTGAAGAAACACCATTCCTTATTTACCTAGAGGGATGATCAGAAATTTCATGTAGCCGAGCCAGTCGGGGGTTTTGTGAGACAGCTGCTCTACAAAAAGCCTCAACACAGCACTGAGGTAATTCTGGGCTCCTGCCACTGCAATTTTAATTGGGTTTGGAGGCTGTGAATTGCAGTTACAGCTAGACAGAAAAAGAGAAAACATATTTGTAATTGTGCCTTCCACCACGTATTTCAGTACAAGCAGAAAAAAAACCCCAAAAACTGGTTAATAACAATTATAGCAGAAGAGAGTTTGTTCAATACACAAGGCAATATTGCAACGATTCTCAGCAGCTTAAAACATTATTAATAAAATACAACATTCTTCAGTAACTGCTTAATTGGTCTCCCTGCTCCTTCTTTTGCACTTTTTGATATTCTAAAGGGCTGGGCTCAACTATCTAGGTTAGGATGTACCTACTAACTGCTGGATCAGAGAACACACTCAGGTACCCACAGCCCCCAGCAGGTAAGTAGGGAGTGCCTTCAGGAACTGAGGAATTCATCTGGGAATTGTTTGGAAGAGAGAGCAGGAACTATTTAAAACCCCCTTATTTGTTTTGCATGCTTTAGTGGTGCATGCACTGCCTCCAAGGCACAGTCTCTGATAATCACTGCTGCTGGTGACTTGCATGCCCCACACGAGGCAGAACAGCAGGAGTGGTGAGTGCTGAAGAGCCACAAAATTCAATTCTGACTTCAGGAGAGCAGACTGGAAAGGTTTCATGCAGTAGCTGAGAAATGAACTCCCTGAGTCCTGGGGCACAGGAGCTGAGAGGCTTTTAGGGCTGAGACAGCACAAACAAGGTGAGAACTTACTATCTCTGTATCCTGGAGACAATTGTGCTGAAAGCTGCCTGAATATCAGCAGAGGAACATGTGCAGACCACTGGCAAGGTGTGCTTTTGCAAGACATCTGAAAGGTACTGAGGAGAGAACAGAACATTTTTTAGTCCTTTTTTTTCAGTACAGTTTGTCACAAGAAGAAAATGTGCCTCACTCAAACTCCTGGGCATTTTCACACCCACTCCTGGGCACTCTCCCTGTGTCTGAAGGTGATATGGCTATTTCACAAATGCCTCTTCCCTGCACAGCAGCCAAAGGAAAGTTCTCTTTCTAGAAAAATGGAAACATCTTGACAGACCCAACACAATATCCCAAAGATGCAGCACAGTTTTTACAGCCGCAGAGGGCAGGGCCAGCAGACCATTCACTGAGCAGACAGCTCTGGGAAAGAGCAGACACTGTTCACCTGCCTGCTTCTGGCAGTGCAGCTGCATCTCTCTGACTTCCATTTTAAAGAAATGCAGTGTTCTGCCCACCCTTAAACATTTAAGAAAGGGAAGGGTACTACCACACCCATGTTCCTTGTGAGGGACTGTTTCCCCTCCATGCAGCTGATGGGGGCACCACGCACCTCAGGTAAACATGGACATTAATTATGGCACTCAGTAATGATCTCCCACTTTCAATTTCTGCATGACTAATCTATACACCCCAGTCCATATCCCTCAGGCCCTCTGATACTGCAGGCACAAGCTGCCAGAACCCCTGGAAGATGATCTACAACACCTTCTGTCCATCTCTAGAAGGCATTTCTGTCTTCCAGTGTGGGAATCTATAAAATTAGAGAGTTTTAAGAAGGTGGTAAAAAGACAGGCTTTAGACACAGCAGAATTGTGAAGTGCTAAGACAGTAGCCCCATCCCCTTTGTGTCTGTATATAAACTGCCAGCAATATTCCAAGAACAGAGAAAGTGGGACCAGTAGCTCAGATGGTATTTTTGCTCTCTCACACATTGAGACCCCAGTTCTTCCAGAAACAGAAAGCCAAACCAGACAATGTAACTCCACAAGCCTGGCACAAGTTCCCCAGGCAACGGCCACTCAGCACATGTTCATTGGTCCTCTTCCATACATATTTTATTGCTTTCTCAGAATAAGGTTCCAAAAGGAGCAAGATTTGTTCCAAATTCGTAACAAACATGTTGTCAGCAAAAGAAAGTACTGCTCAGGGTTCTCCTTAAAACAACTATCACTCAGCAAGGATGGGGGGATTCCTGCAGTCAGCAGTCACAGGCACATGTACATGGCTAGAGAGCTGATCCAAAATATTTTCTCCTGTTCAGCACCTGTGCTCAGAAATCTCAGCCTAAAGCACCACAAGGTCAGACCTCCCTGCTTCCTTTGTCCCAGTCTCCCACAGTTTAGGGGGCTTTGGAGTGCAAGGGTTTAGCCACACTCCCAGTGTGCTGCTAACCAGAAGGAATGGCACTGCTTGGAGAAGAAAACACCTCTGTAGAAAGGCTCAGGTGGCAAAGCTTTGTAAGATCTCAGCATCTCCTGGCCAGATGAAATCCAGCCTGTGGGCACTGAACACTCTGCAGGCAGCAGACCCTGCTTGGTTAATGCAGAGCTCAAGGCCTGTACACTCCTGAGGAAGAACAGTGCAGGAGAACTGTGCTCCAGGTAATGTCTCCTACCCTTACCTGGCCTTGCCAGTCAGATGTATTGACCAGGATAATGTTTTCTGGCAGCTGGTCATCAGAAACCAGGATGTGATTCAGCTGATCATACACTGTTTTCCTGGGGATCTGGAAATAAAGACACAGAGAAGGAACGGTAAGAGGTGTCAGCTTTAGCCATCAAGCCACCAGCTCCAGCTCTTGCAATTGATGTGCAAGCTGGCCAGTCACCCATCAGCAAAGGCACACTGGGCTGCTGACACTCTGCAGCTTCTCCAGCGTTAGCCACCATGGATTTGTTGGTCACTACTCTTTCTGCCACACGCTTTTACTTACATCACTTTATACCAACTAACAGCAGCCCAGGAACTTAAGATTCATAAAAGCCAGGAACAATCTCCTTCAAGGAGGGAAATAAGCGAGTCCCACAGCTAACAAAAACACGGCACATATGCTGTGCACAAGACAGTCCCTAGCAATCTGCCTTATTTCAAAGGAGTAATTCCTCAACACACCCCTATTCATTTCTCATTCCAACAATCTGTTCCAGTGTTTTGAGTTTATGGCTGGCTGACAAAGCTACAAGCTGGCAAACCCCAGCAGACTGGATGGAAGATAAAATTTTAGCCAAGACATAAATTCCCTCCTTCCTGAAGCTGCGGGGCCCAGCTCCTTCCCAGCAGGGACAGATCTTGAACCAGAAGGAAAAGGAGGCAGTGGAGAAGAGGAGCGCTGAGCGGCTGGAGGGGCAGCAGTGCCGCGCTCACCTGTAGGTGGTGCCGGGTGTCCGGGGAGCGCTCGTTGTCCAGGCTGTTGGCTCTCTCGTTCTGCGGCCTCACCGGCTGCCTCTCCTTCAGGGAGGTGCTCCTGCCCCGGCGCCCCGTCTGCTTCCCTTCAGACCTGCTGGGAGATGCACTTGCACTGCCAGGGCAGGCAGACTTCTGAGCGAGACACAGCCCCCAGAGCCCCACCGCTCGTCTGGCAGCCTCAGTGATGCCAGCAGAAGCACTGGGGAATTCTGCATGGAAATCTGAGCTAGCTTGAGCCTGGCTGATTCTGCTTCTGACAGCACAGCTCACAGCTCAACACATTCCCAGGAGTCCCAGGATGACTTCCACAGCCCGTGCTAACACCCACACCCCCTCTCTGCCATGGCTACACCAGCATCATGAGATCCAGCCAGGCAAACTGCAGTCACACACCCCAAGCAGCACAGAATACCTCTGGGCAATCATTTATCAAGCGCTCCAGACCCATCGCTTAAGTGCCCAAACACAGGGAGGGTGTCCTTGAAGTTTACTGCCTTCAGGCCACCCTGACCAAGTCCTAGCACACTGTCCATGACTTCCTGAGCTGGCTGCAGCAGGCAGAGCCCTGTCCCCTGTACCTGGTGGATGGGATGATGAGGGACTCTGTCTTTGTGATCTTCCCGCTGGGTGGGAGCTTCTCCACAAACACATCTGGAGTGGGGAGTTCAGCCTCCTGGACCTCAGCTTGCTGGTTAGACTCCTGCAAAAACACAGGGAACAGAGTTACCAGGAACAAACCCTCACCTTGGGAACTTAGCTCTGGCTGGGACACACGGAACCTGCCTCTTCCACACGTCCTGCTCACTGCCAAAAGGGGGAAACCAGTAGTGGCTATCTGGGGCTACCTGTTCCCAGCTCTGCCTCACAAGGGTGTTCAGATATGCTGTTTGGAACAGGCACTCTCACAGCTCAAAGCCAGGGACATGCCTCCTCATGCAATGCAGATGAATTCATCTCACCCAAATGAACTAGCTAAGACAGAAAGACATGAGAGAAATGCTACACACCCCACGTTCCCAGCAGAGCAACTTGAGCTTTGGGATTTCTACCCCAGGACCAGCTTGATTTCTGCCAACTCAGCTTAAAGTAATACTCCTGTCTGATAAAATGGAACAGCTTTGAGCATCCTTTATGTGCTCAGTAGCAAACTTTGGGCCAGCCTTCCACAGGCTGTTTGAACAAAAGGTCAAATAGAGCATTTCACCTGCAAAAGGCTGAAAGACAAGAAGCTCCAAACTAAGGCCAAGAGGGGAACTCAGTGCTATCTTCACTGCAGCTGACTTTACTCATGGAAGTTGTGTTGCATGTGCAGCTACACAGACAGACAAAAGCACCCCACAGAATGCAGCCCACAGCTGACACCCAAACTGACAGGAGGAAGGTCAACAAGTGCATTTTCAACTTACATAAGGGACAGTGTCAGAAACACTGTCGCCTGCATGTTTGGTTCCAAGACTCTTTGTCTTTTCAGGCACTTCTACCTGCTTGAGAGAAGAAAAATCCTCAGGAGATTTAGCACCAGCACAGTTTTGAGCCACGTTCTCTGGGTCAGGCTGTTCAGAAGAGAGGCTTCCCCATGTAAACATCCCACAGCTCTGCAGTATGGCCAGCAGTGCTCCCTGCTCACACCAGGACTGCACACATCAGTGTGGGATGTGGCAAAGCTGATGCACAACACACAGGAGAGCCAATGAAATGCTCTGGGATGGGACTGACACTTTATGCCCATTCAGGAGGGAATGGAAAAGTAGCTGAGCTGCCCCTGACTATTCACTGTCAGCCACCAGGAAAAATACCCCAACAACAGCAGAGAAAAGCTTCCTCCACAGAGTGTTAGGAAGTTCCTAAAACTCCCAGGCAACATCTCCCATCCTGGCAGTCATTTCAGGCACATGGGAATCTGAAGCTATTTACACCATCAGCAAGTATTCAATACATAATCTGAAGATGCACCCTTGAGTTAATACCATATTTGCATTAAAAAAAAACCAAACAAACAACCCCAAACTGGCCAAAAAAAGCTCCAGTCCCCAAAAAGTCCAAATGGGTTTTCTTAGCAGAAAATTTGTATCTCTGCCCCCCAAATCTTTGGGGGCTGGGGGTATCAGAGCGGCTGCTTTAATTTACACATGCAATTAGAGAGAGTGCAGAGAGGTAACACTTGAAATGTGACTTACAGGACTTGGTGGCTCTCTCTGGCTCCTGATGCTGTGGATGCTACCAATTTCTGTCTGAGAGCTGGAGTGTGACAGTCCTTCAAAGTAAGGTCTGAAGAAGAAAAGGAAAATCCATTTCTTATTACCAAAAACACTGACAGGACAAGTCCACTACACTCACAGCAAAGCAGCACCACAAGTTCCCAGAAGATCTTACTGCTCCCCAATGGCTCCAGTAAAATTGGCTACTTTTGAAAGGAGAGGAGGGTGTCCAGGACAGTAAGAGAAGCCAGAAAGTCCAGGCATTCCTGAATCTAGCTTTTGACTGACAGACAGCAAGTAGAATTACTGCTTCCCCCACACCCCAACACTCTGCTCCTGGGTAAGTGATTCTTGGGCTAATATACATTTTGTTTCCAGCTTGCATCTGGATTTGGCTGCCAGCCCTAGGCTCCAATTACACATTTGCTCAGTAAGATAAGGTGCCACACACAATCAGATTGTGCTTCCACTCAAAAGGCAGCTCATCACATCAGGCTACAAGACTCAATTACAACATAAAGAACTGATTTTTTTGTTGTTGTTGTGGGAAAAACCTGCCTCAAAGGCATCAACATTTATCACATCCTTTTCAAGACATGAATACCAGAACTGGACCTAGGTAACTACAGAGTGTCTCCCCAGACCACACACAGTAAGTTCTTATTCCAGCATTACTCCAGCAATCACAGTTTGCTCCTCAGCTCCAGGGAACAGGATATGAACTCTCAGCATGCAGAGTGGAACATTTTGGCCTGTTTCAACACATCAACTTTCAAGTCCCTTCGTGGTAGGGCCAACCAGCTGGCTGGTACCTTGGGTTAAGCACCAAACACCTTCACAGGCCAGCAGCCCCACCATTTCCACTGCTGCCCCAGGCTGTCCTTGGCATCTCCTGGCTCACTGACAGGGAACAGCTCTCTCTAGACCCAGAACCTATTCTTAGCCCAACGAGGTTATTCAACATTAATGAGGCTATAATGACACCTGGTAATTAGCAGATTTAGCAGATGCTGTACTGACCAGCTGCAGTGGTCAGTGCCCTAAGTCTCTGTTTCAGAGCATCCCACACTGAGGGTCTGAGCATGCAACCACACACCAGTCAGGAGTGCAGCTCAGTCTCACCTTTTCAGTCTTTATTGTGCAGAGTGTGACACAGCTCTGTTACCTCAGGGCTCTGCATCTGCTCAAGACCCTGAGCCAGCAACCCCCAGCTCAGCTCCACAGTGCTGGGACTGACCTGCAGGAGCTCTTTAAGAACAGGCTGGAGCATATCCACGTGTGCAGCAGTCAATGCCTTTGGGCCCTGAGGAATCCACTTGTTTCCTGCAGCTCTGCTTCCTTAATCCCTGCAAAGACTCTCTTTCCACACAGGGTGTTATTACAGGAAAGGTCTTTCCAGAAAGACAGTGTGCCTTGCTCATCCCTGCCTCTACTCCTTCCTTAGCACACATTTCCTTCCTGTTTCTACCTTCCCTGTGCTCAGGTGGCAGGGCAGCAGAACATCTGCAAGGGCAACAAGGAAGAACTGGGACTGAAGGGAAGCCAGATCCCACACACCCTACCTCTAGATCACAAGCTGTCACTCCCATTCTAACACCACCACGTCAGGAGGGGAAAAAAAACCCAAATACAGAAGAGTGGGAATAAAACCAACATCTGACATTGGACGTGGCTGACAAAGCTACAAGCTGGCAAACCCCAGCAGACTGGATGGGTCTGCCAGCCATCTCTCTGGCCCAGCAAAGCTGCCTCACACTTACTTTAACTTTGGCTTTGGAGTGCTCAAGACACTGTCATCATCCTCCATTTCTGGCCCGCTGTCACTGGGATTCTCTATATCCAGCGTGTCATACAGAAGGTCCAAATCCTCCTCCACCTCTGGAACGTGCTCTGCTGGGTCCTGCTCTGAATCCAGAACCTACACAGGACAGAAACAGGCATCACCAGCTCTGCTAGGAGCCAGACTGATCCCACATCACCCCTGCTCCCCCCAGGAGTACAGTACACCAGTGCTGGCAGTAAGATTCTATTCCTGGTGCTAGGATCCTATATCCAAGGAACATTAAGTACATGAGAAATGCTTGTCTTGGATCAAGCTTGTCAATGCCTGGTTAAGCAGGAGTTATATATTGGACCAGGCATCCATGAGCATGCCATTGGTTATGCCCACTATTCAACCCTATCCCATAAACAAAGCTTTAAAGCTCCAAGGGAATCTCAGTCTGCCTAGAACCAGTACAAAACTCCAGCATTCCCAACAGTGCAGCATGCATTGGTCTTTACTGAAAAAGCTGCCCTGACACCTCCTGATTTGATACCCAAAAATGTCCACAGGAGGCGCCTGAAACCTGGAGGAGGATCCGCTGCCACCGTCGAGGCAGGGAGAACAAACACCTCCCCCGAACTTGCTTTACACACACCCGGAGCAAGCAGGGGCTGTGCCCTGTCCAGAGCTTGCTTTTGGAGCTGCAGCTCCAGAAAAAAGCGGCAGCTCGGCTGCCAGAGCTCCCAGCTGTGGGTGCTGACTCTGCCGAGCTGACTTGGGAAGAAGAGCAAAGCCAACAGGACTGCTTGGAAGAGTAAGGCAGCACTCACTCTTTCCCACAAGCCACAGAATAATCACACAGCCAAAGGAGATGTTAACCGGTTTTGTATTAGATACTTATTGCTACACAGGTTTCTGGGGGTTTGGACCCGTTTCATCCTTTTCTGCTCTGACCAAGCAGCTGACTCTTGTGGATTGAGCTCCCTATCCAAGTTTTTCATGTCTTGCCTGGCTGTTCTAGTAAGATGATCAAACAGGCTGGGCTTGAACTTCACAAGCAATACACACCATTTGGACTGCTTGCCTTTGAACGGGTCAAAGATAATTTCAAAGCAATCTGCAAAACTAATGGGTACAAACACGGCTGCCAAAATCTGCTTTTGATAAAACTGCGTCCACAAAATGCTTGTTGACATTCAGAAGTTGGCCCTCGAGCCTCCCTGCAAGGCCAGGGTGTAAGGAAAGGTCACATCCACTGTGGACTTGAAAACAAAATGAAGGGAACAGAAGGAAACAGGGGAGTGTTCCTCAAGACTAAAGCAAGACGCACCAAGCAGAGGGCAGCACACAAGGCAGGAAGGTTTACAGAAGGAATTACTCACCTCATCAGACACTTTAAACCTCTTCAGCAACGCCACAACCTTCTGCTTGAAGTTTTGTTGCTGCAAGTTAAAGACACTTTTACATAAGTAAAGCATTAAGTGAGCTGTTTTCTCCCAGCCTGCAAGAAGCCAGACACATCTGACACTGGTGCTACCCTGCAGTTTAAAATCAAACAGCACCTGGCACCACAGACCACCTCCCTGCTGTCCTCACACTGAAATCAGCTTTTCCACACCTGTGATCTGTAAATCTGAAAGATGGCACTCCACTTTTGGTTGGACACACAACAGATAACATTTTTTATCTGCCAGATCACCTCCCTGTGCCTTTTTGATATATTCCTGGAAAACACCTGAAATTCAACTTTTCTGATTCTCAGCAAGGCTGAGCCAACATAGAGGACTACCCACTGACCTCAAGAACAAATGTGATTTTTACCACCAAAGCATGGGGTTTTTTTTGCAGGAGTTTGCATGGCAGGGTCATTTATTTCACTAGCAGCACTGGTGAAAAGCTGTAGCACGTATCCTCAGCACTGGCCCCATCACACAAATGTTTCTCGAGTCACACTCCCAGATCCTGGGCACAGGCAGGAACCAAGGCCAGAACAACACAAGGAAAACTGCTGCCCTCCCTTTGTGCTTGCTCACCCCCAGGTGCTCCCCTTTTGCAGGATCAAAGAGCTGAGGTTTGCCAGGAGCTGCCCAGCCCTTCTCTTCCTGTCACTGACAAACCTGATGTGCACATCCTCGAGAAGGGCCCAGGTCTCAGTGCTGGTACAGAGCATCTGAGGTGGCATCCTTGTGTCAGGAGGAAAGGGAGAAGGAAATGGCTGGCACCAGGCCACTCTGAGGTGAAGACAGTTGCTCATTTGCTGACTCTCATGAGGTCTTTCCAGTCTAACTGCTCCCAACTCTGGCCTCAGACACTTCACACAGACTGCATCCTTTATCTCTGAGCTCCTATCCTGCAGCTGCAGCCACCTTCCAGACAGCTGAAGCTCAGGTGAAATCAATCCAGCACACTGTCCCAAGACAGCCCTGTTTCCATCCCCAGGGCATCCCTGAGGCTGAGATGCCCTCACAAGAGTGACAGTTCTCCTCTGGCTCAGGGTGTCAAGCAAACCCATCCATGACAACACCTGGGGCCCGTTCAGCAGCCCAGGGAGGGGGGACACTCAGCATGCAGCAGCTGGGGTGACATGGCAAGAGCTGTTTGCCAGCCTGAATGGCTTCACAGAGAGCAGATGTGGTTTGGAGCTGGCCTGATGGTAACTTAACTGGCATCACCAAACCCAGTTTTGCACCATCTGGACCCTCAGCATGGGTTCAGAGGTCAGGGCTGGAAGGGCAATCCTCTTAGGGGTTCCTTGCTTAGTACCAAGCAGTGGATTTTGTCCTGACTGGTCACTGTTCAAAACAATACAGACACCAAGGATACAAACTTGCACACTCCTGGTCTCACAGGAAGGATCTTTATAGTGATAGATTCAGGTCAAAACAGGGTTTGTTTCAGACCTCATCAAAACATGGATTTCAGAAACAGCCTTAGACCCTGGTGTGGTGAAGCACAAGTCCCTGCTCCACACAAGTGCAGCGTTGCAGGCACACCCATGCTTGTGAGGGAGGTTGGACAGCCACATGCATCTTTCTAAAGCTTCTGTGTATACCATATCCAGCTGCTTCTTTTGCCTCAGCACCACATGCACCACCTGAAGTTTATCCATCAAGCTCCAACCCCTGACTAAGCCACTTCATTTTGAGAACTTCCCACTGGCCTCTCCCAGGCAGAGCACAAATAGGAGAGCTTTCCTTCACTTAGAGCTGCTTTCAGGACTTACATGAGCATGGATCCTGCACTGGCTTCTTCATGGGGACGGAATTGCATACACTTGCATGATTTTTGGAGCTCTTTACCCCTGCAGCCAAGGGACACTCAAGACATGCACACACCTTGGATGGTCCCACTGCCTGAACTGGCTGCTTTCTCTAGCTCTTCACATGCTATGACCATGCCCCCAAGCTCCATGCTGGGCCAGCGTGCCTGGTCTCCCACAAGCCACATGCACTGCACATCCTGGCCAAAGCCCATCAGTGTTAGTAAAACTGATTTCCACCGACCCTGGTTATGGACGTCGTTCTTACTATCGATCTCCGCTGCTTCTTGGGCTTCCCCATCTCGTACTCATCATCATCCAAATCCTGAACAGAAAGAGGATTCCCGTGTTACCTTCGTCATTCTGAGACACGTGAGATTTAAAAATGTTCATTCTATGCAGATGAACCTGCTGCTGTGTCTTCCAGGCATCCAGCATTTGCCTTAATTGCAGTTATGACGGTAGAGGGAAAAGGAAGTGAGACAGGTCTGCAGGGACAGGAATAACAGCTTGGAGAAGCAAAACAGCCCTAGCTCTACATTCAAGGAACAAGGAGAGTCACAGCCCCACGTCTTGGTGGGTCCCTCTCTCAGTACCCTCTGACAGGTGATGCCAGAATCTAAAGGCAGTAAGACCCAAACTCAAAAGCATCTCACATCTAGTCAGGGGATTCTCCATAAGGACCTGCTGTGCAAAAGGAACTAAAGACTAAAGGCTGCCTCAGACCCCACTGGCTCTTTAATTACAGCTGGGGATCCACTTGGGCTCTTTGAATCCAATGAGCACTGTAGAAGCAATCAAATGACTCCCTGACCATTAAGCAGAGAAGCACAAGGATGCCAATGTTTTTTCAGGGAGCTCAAGTCCAAACACGTGAACAGATAAATCACAGCATGGTAGAAGAAATGGGTTACTGTGCAGGCCCTCTCCACTGCAGCTGAGCACTTGGTAACAGTCTCACACTGGCGTGGTTTAGATACAGAAATAGGCTTTTAGTTTCAAGCAGGAGCTGGGAGTGCACATGCTCCACTGAGCCCTCTCAGGGAGAAGCCATGCCCTGAACAGTACCTGGCCCTGTACGGCATCATCACTGGCCTCCTGCTCAGAAGAGAAGCTCTCGTACTCTTCCTCGGAATAGTTGTCTGAAAGGGAAGGAAAGAGGGGAAAGATCCTGTGAAACTCCTTCAAGGTGAGGGCACGGTCTCATCTCAGGAGCAGAAAAGGCCGGCTGAAGCCACAAATCAAGAAAGGAGGCACACGAGGAGAAGATAAACTAGCAGGCATCTATCCGTGCTAGAACCAGGGAGACGGGAATTGTCTGGAGGAAAGGAATGAGGAGAAACACACCCAGTAAGAAGGAAGGACCAGGACACAGATAAGGCTCCTCCTCCTTTCAGTAAGAGGAGGAAACTTTCTCCCATTGGAAAGTACCAACCACCTGGCAGACAGCAGCAAGTGAAGAGGTTTCTCCACAAGGGAATTTACTTTTCCCCCAACATGTGCATAACTGACTCAAAGGGGCAAGTGAAACACAATAAAACCTTTATGGAAATGACCCTGGGTGAGCTGCCCAGCCCCAGGCAGCAACACACAAACACCACACGTGCATTACCTTCAGCAGGTCACTCTTACAGCAGTGAGCAGAGGGCTGGTACAACATAAAAACATCACCACAAGTCTGAACCCAGTGACTTCCTTATACAGTGCACAACATCATGGATTTACACTTGATAAGCCAGGCCATCATCCCCAGCAAAGCGTGCTGCAGGCTTGCAGGTCTCATCTAAAGTTACTGAAATTTATTGTAGAATACTCAAAGGAAAAAGAAGATGGAAGAGTAGCTTAAATGTGAATCTCCTGAACAGAACACTGATAGCCAGGTGAGAAGCTACAGGCTCTCAAACCTGTAATGCTGGGAGAGCACTGGTGAGGACACAGCCAAGCCCTGCTGGATGGCTCAGGTGTGGTGTGGCATGCAGGAGAAGCTCTGACAATTCAGTCCCCTAGCCCTGTCACACTCCCTGCTCGCACAGCAGCACTTCTGCAAAGTGAGTTTCCTTTGCACTGATCACTCATAGACACAGCAACTTCTGCAGACCAGTCCTCATTTGTCCCAGGAAGCATCCACACCCAGGTGGGGTAATTTAACTCCAGCTACTTCAGGAAGACACTGGTCCTCAGAGAACGTGGCTGGACTCTCACCTGTAGACTTGATTTTCTGGCTGGCCTGCATAGTGCTGTCCTCATGGTCGATTGGCTGACTTGACAAGGAGAAGATCCAGATTTCTGCCACCTTCACTGGAGCCTCTTTGATGTTGCTGAAAAGGCTCAAAACCTGGCCACCTTCTGTAGGGTGCTGCATGACCTGGGACAGAAATTAAGTAGAACAAATCTGCATTTAAGTGTATTTAAACTTGTATCATTTGCATACTACAAGAGTTATTTATGCTAATGGAGTTATTCTACATTTCCAGGACCTTGTAACCACAGGAGCCACTTGCAGGCAATCCACAAGGCTAGTTGAGATTTTATCTGACTGCTAATGAAAGTGATGGAAGGAAACAAAAACATTCTGGGCTTAACAGCTGATTAGCTCACCCTTGAAGCAGAGTACTTGACCAGTCATTACTATGTATTTGCTTCCCCAGCATAGTCCTGATTTTAATTATCAAGTTACCCACCTTCTGAACACCTAATTAAGGAATTTGATATTGTCTTAAAACCAAGCAAAAGAGCCGGTAAAAGCAAAAATTCTTGGTGAGATACAGATGTAAAGTGGCTCCTAAAGCAAAATATCCTCGCTGTGGAGGGCTGACACAAGAATCTCAGAGGAACCAGCCCCCACCCCAGGACAATGAAGCAGCAGGTCATGAAAAACAAGTCAGTGGTGGAGGCAGAGGGACATCTTGGTGCAGGTTTCTCCTTCCTTTGCCACTCCCAGCTCAGAGGTTTCTCCCCAGAATCTTGTGATGATCTCACAAGATTCATCCCCTCACCTGCACAGCAGCTTTCCAAGGCACACCAGGCTGCTCTGTCCCTCCTCACAGGGACCTAAACAGACCTGAGCTGATGAGGAACATCTGTCCCCCTCCTCTGCAACTGCTCACTCTCAACTCCAATTCACTGCTGTGTTTCAACAGCTTAAGAGAACTTTTTATATATATATTTTTTTTAAATGAGTCAGTGGAGTTTAGGGGTCATCATCCTATAAACTCCAAAGGGGAGGGAGGGCTTGTAAAATCAGTTTTCCTGAAGACTTCAATTTCATAACTATTCCAGATGAGCTGGAAAGCAACTATTTCCTAACATGGTGAACCTTTGAACATTTTTGACCTTCTAACCCCAGTCAGCTGACATTACAAACAGACATAAGAAAAACCACATGCAGCAGCAGCAAATGCCCAACACTTAGAAGTTCACCAGTGACTCTAATTAATGGGCCCACATGTTTTCTGCCTTACAGCACTATTTACTTTCTGGTTGTCCAACAAATCAAACAGTACAGGAAAAATGTTAGCTGCAACACCATGCACTTGGCCAATTCAAATAAGGAGCTCACCATTCACTGCAGGGCTGAGGGAAGCTGCACTCACACAAGAGAAGCACTCTTTAGAGCCAATTATTTAATATAATAATAACTCACCACAACATAACACCGGCTTATTTTGGATAAAAGTCATTTGTTGACAGAATGCAGTCTGATGAAAAATATTGGTGTGAAACTGAACTTGCTACTGCTAAGCCCATTTCTAAACACTCAGACACTGAAACAGCAGAGATTAAACAGGGCGTGAAGCAACAAAGCATGGAGCTATGCCATTCAGAAAGCCTTTGTGAATAATTTATCCATCCTTGACTCCAGCATTAATTTTATCATTTACTTCTCATGAATAGAGCTCCACCTAAATTACCAACAGCCATGAAATAACAATGGCCAAGGGTTTTCCAAGCAAATGAGAGAAATTACTTCATCCTGAACTCTCATACTGTGGCACTGAGAAGCACAGCAAATCTCACTTTGACTTTACCACTTCTCAGGGTTGGAAGGCTTGCCCAAGTGACTCTGTCTCATCTGCACTTTTAATCTGGACCCCCTAACTCCAATAAAGCCACAAAACAATAACAAAACCCTCAAAAGGTCACAAGCTATCCTTGTGAAAGCTTTAGCTATTAAGATATGAGGCAGAAAACACTCAATATTATTGCTCAGTAATAAAATCTGGTTAAAATATTGCCCTGTGAATATTGATTGCAGCTATTTGAAATCCTGTCAGGTCCTTCTCAATGAGGCAAGTGACAACAGTGGGTTTGGAGAGAAGGGAGGATGTCCAGGTGTGTAAGCAGACCCTGTGAAGAGCAGCTCACCTCAGCCATGCTGATGCATCCCACAGCCAGGGTCTTGTAGCCTAAAATGGTTCTGTTCTTGTAGCGCTTCCGCCGCTGCAGCATGATCTGGAGCTTGTTGCCTTCTCTCTTCAAGAAGTGAGGGTACTGAGGTGGGAAACACAGTGGAAAAGTTCATTTTGCTTCTTGGCAATACCTCCCAAGCTTCATGGACAACCTCCATTCCTAAGGAACAGCCCCGGGACTTTCCTAAGTGCCTGCAGCTCACTCACACTCAGTCACAATCCTTCATTACCCTGGGGAAGACTCTGCCCAAACAGCTCAGAGAGGCACTCCAAAAACACAACCCAGGCACACAGAGCAGCTGCTCAGTTTGGGAAGGGCTGGGCCCAGGGAGATGAGCAGCCTCCAGGAGATGCTTTCCTCAAGAGCTCAACAGAGGATGCCCAGAAGTGGAGCCCTCATGGGCTGCCCATGGCAGGGACAGCCACAGACCCCCACACTCTTGGCAGGACACTGCCTTCCCTCCAGCACAAGGACACCTCTCAATTGGTTGTATTTTAAGTAATTAAGCCAAGAAAAACCTGTCCTACTGCCAGGTTTTGTTGCAAAGACATAAATCCTCCCAAGGCATGCTCCACACAAGAAAATACATTTGTTTATACACCTCCTCCAGAAAGTCCCCAGGAAGAGAAAGCTGTGAAGCCAAGCAGAGACTATTAGGGAATGAGTAAGGCAAACCATAACCATAACCATGAAGGAGAAGCTGTCCAAGGGAAGAAAAGTCTTCAAGGAAAGATAAAGCAGCAACCTGACCAGTTCTCATCCCAAGAAGAGAGGAGACTGGGACATACAACATAAATAGTACTAAATAACAAGCAGACAGGAGAACCTCATTGCTGGGATGTCAAAGAGGACATTCCCAAGCAAAGGATGCTTCTCTTGCAGGGAAGAACTACTTTCTTTTTTTTTCCTTGGGACACTATGAAAATTAACTTCCTGCCCATCAAAACACTTAGTAATGTCAAATAGCACACACCACCAGAAACCCCTGAGATACTAATTTGCAGTCCAGAGCAAGCCTGACTGCTCTGCAGGGAGCTGGGAGCAGTGGCCACCCAAACTAGAAGAATACTAATTAGCTGATTGCCCTGCAAGGGCAGGATCTGCTGCTCACTGCCCGAGGCAGAGGCATTGCAAAGAGAGGAATAACAATCCACCCCACTAAAAGACAATCCCAAAACACACAGAGCCTGTGACTCTGCAGGTGTGCAACATCCCTAAAGAAGGATGGAAGAAAGTTATTGGAGAGAAGGGGCAGGAGGGGCTCAAAAAGCCAGAGGCACCTTTCACACTGAGATTTACCATTTCCTTGCTTTTGGGGCCTTTCTACACGTGGGAAGGGCAGCAGGGAAGAGGGACTCCTCGCTCTCAGTTCACAGCATTGGAGCCACACCAAGGCTGCTCAAGCAAAAAACCTAGAACTGAGTCCCAAGTCACCCTTGGTGCCAGGCCAGCTCAGTTTGAATGTGTCCTGTTTTCTGCATTAAACAGCCCAAGTCCAAAGATGTACAAGTTTCTGTTTGTCTCAGCTGTGCTGCCTGGCCACCTCTGATGAGCATTCACAGAGGTGGTAAAAGAAGGAACAGAGAGACTCAGGCCACTCAGCTCCTCCATCAAGAGCAAGGCCCTCCAGAAGAAAAGATGAGCTATTTGCATAGCACAGTCCAGCTTTTTTAACACCAGCCATGATTTATCAACTCTCCAGAATTGCTTCTACACAAACTTTTCAGTGATTGTCAGTCCATGGCAGAGACTGGAAAGGAAAACAGTTTGGCTCAAAACGTCTGAAAGCTTTTAGAGGGAGCACCAAACACCTCAAAGCACCTCTGTGGGGTGAGAAAATGCACACACCAGAACAGTGAGAGTCAGGACAAGACTTTTTCTGAAGCCCCAATAATGTAATCTCTCCCATCTGGAAAGGTTTATTAGATTAAAGACAGGAATTAAGTGCAGAGCCCTTAATTAATGCCAGAGAGCTGTGATGTTGTGTTTGGAATATGTGGGGAATTTCCCTGGGCTCTGTGAAACCCACAGAAGTGTGGGTCAGGAGAAGCAGAGATTCCAGCAGGAAGGGTGATGACAGCTCACCTGCCAGAAGGGCAGGCTTAGCTTTAGCCCTAGCCAGGAGGGGAAGCAGGACTGCACAGGGCACCAACTCCAGTCTCAGCTGTGTAACAGGGCAGCAGGAAACTTCTCCCTTCAGTTTGAGCCAGACACCAGGGGCTGCTCACTGCTGTACCAGCCAGCAGAACAGCCCTAGCTCAGCTCTGGCAAGGGAATGCTCCCTGCAAAGGACAGGAGTGTCACCCAGGAGAAGGAACTGAGCAGGCAGGCGGCACAAAGGCACAAGAGGCTGCAAATCCAGGCAGGCAGCACAACGCCAGGTGCCGAGAGCTGACTGAAGTATGGAGATACTGACTGCTGCAAGACAACAAAACCCTGCTCTGTGACACCCACATGCTTTTACTCTGTGGCCCATCAGCCCTCTCAAATACATGCCAGGCACTGAATTCAGACTGCAGCTGAATTAAGCTCACTCACTCTGCTGAAGGCTCAGTGTCACAGCCACTCCTGTCCCCTGCTCTGGCTCAACCCCCAGCCCCATCAGGGGAAACAGAATTAAAGGCAGTGCTCTGCATCCTGCTGCAGCATTGCTCTGAGCCCCAGGAGAAAGCCCAAAACACCACAATCCAAATGAATTCCAAAAAGATCTGCAGACTTGCTCCTTGCTGACACAGGACTGGCAGAGGGAGACCTGGCTTGTCTTACAGCTTTGCTCCCAACCATGGGAAAGTTGCAGCCACATGATCCAGGTGTAGATATTCCTGGCATGCAGCTTGGTTATTCCTGTTCACAGAACAGGGGATGCAGTGCTGCAGTTAACCCAGCCATCTGCTTGGGCAGCTGCAGGTTTATCATCTGTCTGCAGTGAAAGCTTACCTGCTTCAGCTTGCACAGGTCTGAGTAACAACCAGCCTCACATCATCACCTGAGCCTTTCTCCTAACCAGATCCAAGTCCCGAAGTCAAGATCTAACCCACAGTCACAAAACAAAGATAATCCAAGTATGAGTGCTCCTGAGTCTCTCACTTTCAGCAAGCCAGCTCTTATTTACCTAATTTCCCACTCAGGAGGTAGCACTAGGGCAGCAGGCTTTGAAGAAACGAGAAACCAAAAACCACAATTGTTCCAATTCACAGCTATTCCTGTGACTCCAGAGCCAGGAGTAACTACAAGCACACTGCCCCTGCTTCCCCAAATGGTGCCTCCCTCAGCAACTGCAAATCAGAGGCTCACCTGACTCATTCCTACTACTGCCTTCTGTCAGCCTGACACTCCACGCCATCCTCCACTGCCTGCTCATTAAGAAGGCAACAAAAGGCAAAAAAAAAAGCCAACTCGCTGTGCTCCAGCTCTTGCCACGGCTATGCCTTGAGGAGGAGAGCCTGCAAAGCCTTCCTGCTCCGGGATGCACCGTGGAGGAGCGGGCAGCCAGCACCCTGCTCCAGCCCCCTGAGAGCTATTCAGACAAGCTGTGCTGCTGCTGCTGCTCACAGCACCTGCAGCCCGGAGCCTGCGGGCAGCCCTGCCCCACCTGGGCAGCCCTGCTCCCTGCAGCCGAGCCCGGGGGAGCAGCAGCAGCCCCGAGCAGCCGGTCCCAGCCTACCTGCAGCGAGAAGGTCAGCGCCAGCTCCGTCTCCACGTGTCCACTCGGGGGCAACACGATCTCGTGGGAGCGCAGGATGCGCTTGGAGCCCTGCGGGGAAACAAAGTCCAGCACCGGGTGAATTGCCCCGAAGGCACCTCTCACATCCCATCCCGGCCCTGTTTACTGCACACCAGGAAACGTTGTCAGGGACTACCACAGAGAAGTGAACGGATGGCTCTGACCTTGTACTTCTGTGAAATATTAATGAGATGAAAGGGAGATATTTGACTAATAAAGATTTGGGCATATTTACTGTCCCTAACTGCAACAATGCAGCTTTTGTTCTGCCAAACCCCGGCACTGAAAAGCTGTGAGTCAACCCCCATCCCCGGAGTCGAAGTCTCCTATTTTCACTTCAGCCAATAGGTACAAGGCTCTGGGTCTCCTGGGTCTGGAGGCTGCAGCATCATGCTTAAATCTCCGGCGTTATCCATGGCAGACTGGGCTTTTCTTTTTGTGCACACACCTCTCCCCGGGGAAAACAGGGACTTTAACCTGTTTAAACAATTGCCAGTAGCTAGGGATATTAAAGAAAAAATTCACTAAGCATCTCAGCGGAGTCTGGAGATTTAATGTATCACAGGGCAACTCCAAATCAACCCTGTGTGTGGGCTGCCTTATGCTAACAGAGTTACCAGGCTATTTACCGTGTGAGCATTTCATTTCAGGGAATGTTTGAAGGAAAACTAGCAGGAAAACATGACAGACTGCTGCCTAGCAAACCCTTCTGCATTGTTCAAACACAGTGGCAAGTTTCAGAGGTCTCTGGCTCAGCATTCTGCTGAGGCTGCAGATCTGGCTTTGTCCAGACGGGCTGATCTCCCAGAAGCACAGAACTGCAGCTCTCGAAAAAGCAGCATCTGGGAAATCAGAGACAGACTGGGGGGGGGTAAACACCTCCAAGCTACATCCAGGGGGAAATGTGGTCTGCCCCATCAGCCTCAGGGAGCATCAGGAGATGAGACAGCAGCAGAGCCTCATCTACATCCCCTCCTCCCCAAAGGCACGGCTCGGGCAGCCCCAGCAAAGGCCGTGATCTGCAGCGGTGCCTCAGCCCTGCACAGCTCCAGCTCCTCTCTGGGAGCACCGAGGTGCCTGAGCTCCAGCAGATCTGACAGCACACAACAGAGCAGCGCCAGGCACCCACGGGCTGCCCCCAGGACGAGCGGCACACGTGCCAGTGAAGCACAGCCAGCCCGGCCGCTGGCAACAGCGGCAGCTGCTCCATTTGTGCAAAGCTCCTAATGGCAGCAATCTTGCTTTGCTGGTTACGCAACCAAAATCTAATGAAAGACCAAATATAGTTGCTTTTAAAAGACTGCAGCAGATAAACAGAGCAACGGCTCAGGAAAATACAGCTGACAACTCTTTGAACATCTCTGCTCTGGAGGCTGCAAGGAAACATGGGAGATGCAGGTAAGATGCTCTCATTAGGTCTGAATTCAGTCATCCCCTCTGGAAGGGCTCTGGTGTCTGACAACTTGCATGCAATTCCCCACACAAAGGCAGTCGTTTGACAGAGACCCTGTATCTGATGATCCAGTACCACCAGCCTCAAACAATAGCCATGTCAGAAACCTGAGTGCTGGCAAATAAAGCATGCCTGGAAAAGCCTGTCAGCATCAGCATCATAACCTGCAAGCTCTGAAGGGATTTTTAATAGCAGGCCCTGGTGTGGAGAGTACTGCTCAGGTTCCAGTGTCTGAACCCTGCATCAATGCAGACCACAACACGTACACAAAATGGGGCGTGAAACTCCCACGTGTTAAAATTCCCTTTGGATCTGTGGGTCTGGGCAGGTTTCACCTATAGAAAGTGTAGGCAGTAGTCAGGACAGGAAAAGAAAGTCTTGCTCTAATAAAAGCTTCTGAATTCTTCAACCCAAGTCTGGCACTCTCTGGGCATAGATCAGTCTCTGACAAGCCTCAGGTGCTTACAGTGATGCATTCATCATCTAGGAGTACAAACATATGGAAAGCTTTCAGCCTTGACAAGCACTACCTGACAGCCTGGAAACCCACAGCAGTGCTTCTTCTCAGGCTGCCACAAACCCAGGTGTGTGAAGCAATTCCCTGCCTTTCTGCCCTCGGCTGTGGGTGCACAAACCCCCTCCAACTTAAGAGGGGCACATTTTTATCCCAGCTGGATCACTCAGAGATGAGAGATACCAATTAAACCCTCAGCTGTGTGTTTTTCCTTCCTGATTTCACCTTCCAAACGAGACTTTGCGTGTTTTGACACAACCAGCTCTCTGCAGGGGTTTGCCTAGCTCTTCATTTGAAAAGCAGCAGCTTTTCAGCCCAGTTAATGTTCTACTTATAGGTCTGCTAGGCTTTTCCTGGTTAAGCACTTTAGGGTTTGCAGTGATGGGAGCACGTGGGCCCGGCCGATGCTGTGACGCACCGAGCCCCTTCCTCCCCAGCCCGCCTCCAGGCAGGGTGACCTACATGGAGGCACCTAATTAAATGGCACAAACATCTGCTGTGAAGTGGGTTATTTACCTAGGATGACAAGTGTATTTTAGGAAAAGCAATTAATCTGTACAGGCACCCTACAAACCCACTGACAAGCTTGGCTACAGACTCGACAGCAGAGCTGCCCAGCAGCAGGGGAAAGCCCTGACTCCCCCAAACCAAGACCCAGTTATCAGGATGTTCAGCCCCAGACTGGTAAATAAAGATCCAGGCTTGGATTTAGTGCCAGCTCAGGAAGAAAAGGGGACACATGAGAGCATTTTTACATGTGGATAAGCTCATGCTGAGCCATCGGTGAACAATATTCTTCACTTACAACAGTGAAATGAGTTTGGAACGTGGGGGAAGGGTCAGAAAAGAGTCAACACAGATCCAGAACCCTGATGGACTTGGGAAGAAGTCTGTGGATGCAAAGTGGAAGTTGCAGAAGTTGAAGAAGTCTGTGGATCCTTACGTGGGGGTAAAGCTCAGTTTGGGCACCTGCCAGTATTCTTAGTCAAACAACACAATTCTTAGAGCTGGGCAGTAATTACCTGCATTTTGACAGCAATGACCCCGGAAATAAGCTCCTTATCCAATTCCTTTAAGACTACCAGTTTCTTTAATGTCAAGCTGCACAACCTGCAAACAGGAACAGAAGTGAAACAGTTACAATCATGTCTGAAAAAGGAAAAGCTCTGGTCAGCTTTTACAGGCGGCAGTATCCCACTTTGAGGGAGAAGAGGCTCCAGACACGAGCCCCACGCTGATACAAAGACAGCAGAAATATGAGGCTTCCTTGGCTTCCCAAGACTGAACTTCTCCAACCTTTCATAAATAAATACAAGGAGGTGGCCGGGGGTGCATCTGTCTCTGATACAGACCCACGGCCACACGAGAGCCCCAGACAGCACTGGCCTCCACTGACCACAGCCTGGGAACCCTTGCTTTGAGTCAGACCAAAAGCCTCAGGGTCAGAGGAATTAAATTCCAGCAATATGAAAGCATAGGGTCAACCTAATTTTAAACTTGTCTACAAGGCTTTCCTAGATTGTTGCCTTTTCAGTTTCAGACTCCTGGCTCCCAAAGATCTCGCTCCCACCTCTTCTTGTCAACCCACACATTCTTCTGCTCACCCCCAAACAAAAGTGCTAGCAAGTGGCTCAGGCAAGGGCAGGGAGAAAAAAAGGAAAGAGAAAGGAGAGGACTCAAGAGGTGCCCTCTGGCCCTGGTGTTCACATGCCACACATATGCAAGTAAATCACATTCTTCACCCAGGCAATGCTACATTGTTCTGGTTAAAGCTGTTTGCACTTCTGCCTCCCAGCACAGGGAGCTTGGGAGCAGATGGAATTCAGCCTCTGCAGCCCAGTTCAGGCTCTGGGTAACAGGAACGTTGGTGCTGTCACAGTTTCACAAAAGTTACCACCAGCTGGGGGAGTTCAGAATGCATACCCATAAACAAACTTCAGGCAAAGATAAACCTGAAGGCAAGACAGCTCAATTTGAGGACAGCAGAGGCCAGAGAAAGTTGCTGGGCGGGCTGTAGTGACTAGACATCATCTGTCATGCTGGCCAGGAGCCAGCACTGCCTTTGTGTCAGGTCCTTACTCCATGGCATGGGCATCCCTGGCCTCTGGCACGGAATGTTAGCAGGCAGCAGCATTGCTCTTCTCCAGCCCACTGCAGAGCTCTTTCTCTCAGATCAAGTGTAACATCAGGGCTGCTCATGGAGGGCTGAAGTCCAGCAGTAGATGGGAATGAAAGAGAAGCTGGTGCTGGATTTTGGCACAAGTGCCACTGACTGAAGCCTGCACTTGAACTATAGTACTTCACACTGGTGCCAGGTGCCTGACAAAGCAGCACTGCAAGGCTGACTTGCACCTCCACCACCTTTTCCACTGATTTGCTGCAATGCCTGAGGGTAGACAGGATCAGCCTGGGTGTAAAACAGCAGGGGAGATGCAGCTAAAGGTTCTTCCCAACAGGAGTGGGGGCAGGTGTTGAATCAAGTACTGCTGGTCTCATCCTGAAGCACCCATGGCTCTGCCTGATCTCTGGTCTCTCACAAGGGCCAGCAGCAGGGAAGAGCCAGGCTTATGGTCTGCACTCCAGCACCTCTCCAAACATGTCCCTGCCAGCCTCTTCTCCACCCCAACCCATGCCATCTGTTCTCCCTCCTCACTTTCAAAGCTCTTGTTCCTGCTAAAACCCCCAAAAACCAAGAGAAGGAGAGGACCAAAAGCTCTCTCCTTTGCAGAGCTTTGCATTGCAAGACAGCACAACCAGAGATGCTGCAGAAATTACCAAGAGGTACAAAAAACCAGGACTGCCTGGCCTTCTGTCCCCTCCTGTCCCCCTGTGTGCACTGGCAGTCAGGTGAAGCAGCATCTCTCAACCTGGAGCACAGGAGAGGCTGTTGCCTTTTCCTGTGCATCCCAAATGAAACAGCAGGCACAGACAGACACACATGGGCCAGGATCTGGATGAGGGAGGCTGTGAAGCCGTTTGTTTTCTTTGTAATAGCTGGAGGACAATTGTGCTCAGCTTGCCAAAAGCCACAGAGCTCCGGCCAGTCAGGTGCTGAGAGCAGAGGTAGGACAACACACTGGCATTGTCTCAGCTGACAGGCAAGGAACAAAGGCCTTTTCTCTCCAGCCCCGAGCTCGAGGATGGAAAAGGTACGGGAAGAAACAATGGTGTTCTCAGCACACAGAGCAGAGCACAAGGAGGGCGTTCTGTTCTCCGCCGGGCATTCCTTCAATTCATCATTTATGAGCTTTGATCAAACCCTGTGGAGCACTTGCTGCTTGGGGGAAAAAAACATTAAAAAAATTAAAAGCCTCCTTTACAGTGATCAGGAAAACAAAAGCAGTTTAAAAAGACACGGGACACATCTGCTTTCTTCATCCCCCATTGCTGGGCTGCTGGTACTAAAAGGCACTTCACACAAAAAACAACGGAATGTTTATCCTCTCCATCGGCGGGGGGCAGGGTGTGTGGGGGATGGATAAAAATCAGCTTAAATCCCATCAAATCACTCTGACCCTCAACACACGGTATTTCAGTCGAAGTTGGCAGCTTACAAATCAAAGCCATCTTCAGAACATGTGGCAGAGAGGGGCCATTCCTGACTCAAACCACAACGAGAAGGCACATGCCGAGTGTGTCCCTGCCACCAGCACGAGGATCCCCAGCTACTCACAGGTACAGCGAGGATCTGTGTGCCAGAACTGCCTCTGATAACGCTGCACTTATCTTCCACCAAGGTTTCCCGGTACTCCCAGCAAGTCTCAGGGGTCAAAACAGGGATCAGCCTCACAAGCCACTTCTATCAACAAGCCTGTTAGGTTAAACACCGGTAAATCAAACAGAACAGACACGGCTGGAGCTGGAAAGACATGGAGAAAGAACACGGCTACATTTGGAAGCATCTGATACACATAGATATGGTCTGTGTGAACACAGAGAAAATAACCTAGCACACACAAGGGGAACTGAGGAAGCCTCACGTCTGGAGCTGAAAGAACCTGAAGTATTTTGAAAGCCTGGGACTGCAATTCAGGAGGTGCAGAGAAATCCTGTCTTTGAATGTTTCAGCAGTGACCTACAGTCGCACAAGGAGAGTTCAGCTAGCAAAAGCACTAAGTTAGCTGAAGCAGACTTCAATAAGGACAATGGAAATCTGAGTGCCAATATTTCAGAGTTGATCTCCCTGCCAGGAGCTCAGCTGGGTCCCAAACAGCAGCAGGAGCCTCTGTCTTCTCTGGCCACTGATGTGCCCCCATGACAAGCAGGCACAGGTCAACAAATCACGAGACAGATAAATGATACAATAAAACTCTGCATTTTTACATCACTGCTGCAAAAACAGGGTTTTGAAGAGAAACCTCAACCTGACCCAATGGTTTCAACTCGCCTTGCTAATGCAAGTTGTGCTGAGTAGCTTCATCACAAGCCCTTTGCTTAAGGAGGCAGCTCTCTGCAAGGAACACAACATTTTGGTAACTGAGATGCAGCAAACGTGTCCAGAACAACCAAATAAAGTGTCGCATTCTTTACTCACTGGATGTTTTGCTTTTGCATCCCTCTGAGTAGGAAGATCAGGAAAATAAACCCCCTCCAAGAAAAAGTCTGCCTTGCTGAATTAAATGTCTGTTTCTCCACAGGGAGCACAGTAATTGCACCAAGACCTCGTTCACGCTGAGACAGTCGAATCAACAGGAAGGAAAAATTAAAAATTAAAGACCTGCATTTTAATTAAACCCCACAAAAGTAGAGAATAACGACAGGATGCACCACAGTTATAGGGGACTCCAAGTACAAGATGGGAGCTGGGGCAGGAAGACTGTAGTACACAGATAGCCTTTGTCCAGGTTAAGAGCTGTGAAGAGCTGTTCCTAGAGAAAGTGTTCCATGCCAGGAGCACTCTCCTCTGAGGTCTGAAAACCTCCACCAGCCCATGGCTATAAGGAAGGAATTGGTTTCCATTTGGCCACTGGACAGTTTCACCTCATCCAAGTTATTTCAGCATTTCAGGACAGCAAGCAGCCTCCCAGCCTGGTGCTTTCAACATCCACGCTGAGTGTTTTGCTTCGAGCTGACACTTTACACCCACATCAGTCCCAAAATAAACCACGAGCCACTGGAAGGAGAACTGGAGGGAGACACCCCCCTGCCCGGCTTGCCCAGACAAACAGAGCCATTCTGCACATAGCTACGGGGGTGGCTGTGCAGGAGAGGCCCCAGCCAGGAGCTCTGCACAGCATTTTGGGGACACAGCTGCTTCAGGAAGGCATGGACGTCTGCAGCACACCAAGAGCCAGCTGCACCAGCTGTTCTCAGGACAGCACAGAGACAAACCTGTTGCTGCACTTGCATGCCAAAGGCAGGGCTCTGTACTGGCCTAGGAGCTAGCTAGGGGAGAAGGCAGGGCAGAAGTACTGTCCTCTGATGTCACTGACACATCAGGTATGGGCTCTGGTCAAGGGCAGCAGTAGGAGCCTCAGCAAGATGCCTCCTCACTTTCTAAAGCTTAATGAGACAACTCCCTCATCATGATCTAATCCTGGTCCCGCTGTCAGGGAAGCTCCCAGGCAAGGTGAAATCAAAAGAGGAGGTCAGGCACCCCAGTTTCTGTCAGGACAGGAACATAACCTGAGTAAGCTGCAAAGAAACCTAATAGTCCTTCATTCACATTTCCAATCAGCTGTTCTGGCTATAGATCCATTTGAGTAAGGTTTAAGCAGCCAGGAAACAATTGCAAAGCCAGTATTTTCATTGTTCTTGTTCTCAAGGATCTTGAAATCCTCTTCCCAGTATTCATACAGAGAATTAAGTTCTTAAGATTCTGGAGACTAAGATCCATAAAAATGCTGGAGCAAGCAGGTCATGTCCAGCCAGGTAGGAGGATGGCAGCTTATTTTACACAACAGGTTCTAGCCAGGACCTCACAAGGACACACATGTACAGCCAGACACTATCCTTTTATAGCTGAAATACTGTCCTGCTCACTTCAAATAAATTACATATATGCCTACTCCAAACTGAGCAAGCAAAAGGAGGTGGGAGTGTTAAAATTTTTACAAGATCCTAGAACTCCACACGGGCACATTTGCTACCTGAAGTTAATATGACCAAGCAGTGAAGCACACCTGAGCTTAGATACTCTAATCCAACATAACAATTGGAAAATGCTGAGAGATGTCTTCCTCAGTAGGTCAAGACATTGCTGGCTGGCTCTAGGGGACTCACCAAGGGCACAAAGGGATCAGGGTCCCTGCAAGCCAAATAACCCTGACTCAAACAGCAGAGTTTACATACTCCACTGGCACTTCTCATTTCTTAGTGCTTCAGGAATCTGAGAAGGAAAGGGCACTGCTGAGACACAGCACTGTTGATGAGACACACAGGTGTGAAAGCCAAACCTCCACAGCTCCACACACTCTTCAGGGAGCCAGGCAGAATTTCTGGGGGTAGCTGTGTCACACACAACTGTTCTACCTGGCCAAGATGTGATGTGTTCCAAGTCACACCTGCAGGAAATCAGCCTGTCTGACACCAGCTGCTCACCTCCAGCTACGTGCTCTGAACTGGGCTACTGAGAACCAGCAGCTTTCTCTCCCTTTAGGAAATCATCCCAGCAAGAGCAGGGGTAGCTCTTCACACATCTGTAGGGCTCAGTCAGATCTCAGTTCCTGCACACATTGTTATACACTGGTTTCTTACTCTTCAATTTGATGATTTCAAATCCCTTTACAGGATGACTTAAAGGAAGGAAAAAACCCAACCACTGACAAATCTGTTTCTCAGACAGACTACAGAGTATAAAGGAGTCGGTCAAACTCACCAATGTGTTCACACCGTGCTGCCTGCAAAGCCAGGCATGGGCACAAATGCAGTTAAATACATCTCTTCTGGTTTGCCTCTTCCAAACCCAGCATCCAGAACAACAGGACTGCACAGCATCCTGATACCAAAGTGAGCATCAGTGAAAGCACCTGTGGTACTGGTGAATTAGGTTTGATCAATGTTTTCAAAGTTTTGAGGCAGCAGGAAGATGCTTTATTAGCTTTAAAGAATAAAGTCAGCAAATAATGAAAAGCTGATTCACGGTTAAGGCTCCTTTGACAGACATCAGGATGACATTTTCTACACTACAGATGACACTAACACATTTGATATTTGTTGCGTTCATTCAGTAGCAGCTGGAGCAGCCAGAGGCAGCAAGGAAGGAGATGGAGGCAGACCAGGCACAGCCACATCCATCAGACCAAAGGCTTGTGGCAGCTGTGGGTCTCACAAGCTTGCAGGAGACACCCATGTGCTGCAGCAGAGCCCAGAAATGCCAATCTCCCATTTGAGCACCTACTGAGCTCTGCCAAAACACCACTGTCAGGGAGGGGGAGCCTTTAGGATGCAGGATGGACATTTCTGTAGCTAGGGCTTCATTTCTCAGCTAGTTGGCAACAAAGCAAAGACACAACCCACAAAGTTTACGTGAGCCAGCCAGGGTGGAGGGCAGCTCCCACCACACGCCTCATACATTGGCAAAGAAACAGATACACAAATGAGCAAATGAACACGCCCTAGACCGAAAGGAGACCCAAAAAAACAAATCAGGGGGTGGGGAACGAAGAGGAGAGACCTCGGCAGCCGCAACAAACCCAGCAGCCCTCCATCCTTGGCTCACACTTGTGTGCCTTCCTTATGCAACCTGCCCCAGACAGCCGTGCCTGTCACACAGCGGGCTGGCCAGCGGGACTGCCTGTTCCAGGCGTGCTGCAGAGCCCTCCCTGCCTGCCCACAGCCCTTCCCACCTGCCCTGAGCCCTCCAGGACCAGCAGGAGCCACAACAAGTCACCAGCAGCTGAGAAGGACCATGAGAGCTAAAGGCTTCCTGCTGTGTCCAATGCACCTCATGGTTTGCAGAGCACATCTGCCCGGCCTGCAGCAGCACATCTGCCCCAGTTTGCTGCAGCAGCAGCACATCTGCCCCAGTTTGCTGCAGCAGCAGCACATCTGCCCCAGTTTGCTGCAGCAGCATCCCCCTCCCAAGCTGCCAGTGCTGCAGCCGCTGCAAGAACAAAGGCAGCACCCAGCTTTCCAGCACACGCCCAAGGGAATCCTCCCTGTGGCGGCCAGCTCTGTTAGGGGTGTCAGCAGATGAAAGGGTTAAATAAGTGCCTCAAGGCACAGGTTTTCTCCAGCGCCTCCCTGCCCGGATAACCCTCGCTCTGCTCCCCTATCCACGCCTCAGCTGCGCACAGCATCCCCAAACACAGCAGCAGCAGCGGCGGGCCGGGAGCTGGAACATCTCCACAGCAACTGGGGCTGTCACCGCCGCACGTCACCGACTTCTCCTCAGCCGTGCGACAAACAGCGGCTCCCACAGACAGACAGACAGACAGACGGCTGGTGGCTGCCCGCTCCCTCCGGAGCCTCGCTCAGTGCTGCTCTCGGAGCGAGCACTGCCCCAGCCGCTCCCCTTCAGAGGGAAGCACTCCATCAGCCAGGCCGGTTTGGGATTTAGCATTTTCCTTTCGATGGCAGGAAGCACAGGTCTCCAAGTACTCTTGCACTCCGCTTTCAGAATGCTTGGTGTCATTTTGTTCCCGTTGCTGAACAGCCCCCAGCAAGGGCCCGCTGTGCTCTGCACGCTCCTGTCCCCACCTGGAACCCTGGGGAGACAGCACAGTCCAGTCACAGCACGCTGTCCCCAGGGCCTACAAATCTTTAGAGAAAAAGGATTCTGCCTCAAATGTTCTCATCTTCCCCTTGGTTTGTAACAGCCATCAAGAGGACAAAACGATGCCAAGAGGAGGCTGCACTTCAGGCTCACTCAGAAAAGCTCGCAAAGAAGGCTCAGTTCTGCTCGGCTTATCCGTCACTGTGATCTCTTCAGCAGGAGAAAGTAGGACTAGGAAGCCTCCAGCTAGGAAAGCATTCAAGGAAAAACAGATGGCTTCTTGGTGTAGCCAAAGCTGAACTTGCTCTCGGGGCATGAACAGTGTGCCATCTCTCTGCCTGATTTCTCTCCACTTCGAATAGCTCCCACAACATCACCTGACACAGACGTGAGCTGAACAACCTGTCACCCCAGGGACCAGACTGGCTCACACCATGGGTCACATCAAATTACTTCTCACTCAGCCATCCAAGAACAATTCCAAGCTCACTAGCAAGTCAGGCACACGGTCCTCCCACTCAAAGCCAAGATCCTGATGTCATGTAATTCTTAAGACTTGGTGCTTCTTTGGAAGACAACCACATTACACAGTTTCAAATAAAGTCTGAAAACTGACAAAGGAGTTTTTTGAAATGAATTTTGGGGATGGGTTTTATGCCTGGTTTTGAACTTGATTTCTCCTTTGCTGACCCAGCTGGACCCAAGGCAGCAAAGCCAGGACAGGCAGACCATTCCTAACCACTTTCTGTAACCTTGATTTAAACCAGCTGCATCAAGTACTAATGAAGAGACTTTTGTTTGTGAACTTTGCCATGTGGCCCAACATATACAAGCTGGGAGAGCCACACAGCCATAATTTAGACCCCAAAATGCTGTTTGCTTCTTTACTGAGAACTCAGTGTCCTGTAAGAGCAAAGGCAGAGCAGCTGTAAGCAGTGAAAACCATCGTGAACTTTGATGGCACGTTTGGTATTAGCCAGCACAGCAATCAAATATGCAAAGCATGTTGCTGGCAGGCTGGCTTTCAGGCTAGGAGAACACCTCACGGACCCCAATGCCATTCCCACTGCAGCCAGGCTCTCCAAGCCTGCCATCCTGGCCTTCTTCCAGACAGGCAGGTGCAGCCAGCCACCCCAACACTCTCAGAGCCAGGAGCTGCACTCTTCCTTCAATTGCCTCATGTTTAATGCTGCCTCCCTTCTCCCCTGACCCCAGAGATGAATGGTCTGACGATCAAAGAAGTATCAAAATTAGTTACCAAAGTTTGAAACATAATTGTTTTGCACAATTCCCATTGTGCCTAAAATGCAGGAGAACTATTTAGTCCCCCAAAATATGATTTCTCTCCAGCGTGCAAAAATACAGAACTAACAACTTGAGCTACAGGGAAGGAGGCAGGAGAACTGAAACACTAAACCCCAATGTATTCAACAGCAGGTCAAGAAGGAAGGTTAGGAGAAACACCAGCTCCACAAAGGGCAATTTGTAGAATTGCTACAGCTGTGCCAAACACCCTGTGTAAAGCTCACAGCACCTCAGCTGTGCACTCTGACCTCTGAGCCCCACAGCTCTGCCTCACCTGTGCACAGGTGCTTTCACCGTGGGACTGCAACACTGGCAACCCATTTGTTCTCTGGCCACAGCTCAAAGGATGTCCCCAAACCCAACACATTAAAACAGTTAGAAAAGAAAGGTGGTTCTTTCCCACTATTTGAACAGTGCTGGTTTTTACATGGCAACGACACACAGCTGACAAAGCAGCCTCCATCAGCACTAAATATAATTCACAAAGAACTCTAAATCCTGCCACTAAAGCTGGGGCATTCAGCATTAACTTGCTGGAAGCACTGATGAACAGCCCTCAAACTGGACCAAAACATTGAGGGTAGAGCAGCTGAAAGGTACTGTCCCTTGCAGATTTGTCTCCCCAGAAAGGAAGGGGCAAACTGAGAGGAGCTTTCCAATATTAACAGTGGTCAAAAAAGGTCTGAAAATGCCAAAGCATTCAGCACTCCTTGCAAGGAAATGCCTCTGTTGGAAGCTCATTGTGCTCCAGCACATATCCCTTGCATTTTTTTCCATCAAATATTCTGGGCACCACTTGCTCATTTGCACATTGTCTGCTCAGAAGAGCACAGATAAGCTGGGAAGGAAATCACCAGAGAACAGAAATAAGGGATCTAGTGAGAGTCTGAAAGCCAAACAGCTGAACACATTACCCCAGCTGATGCGAGAGTGAGATGGCTGAAGTGAAACTACAGCGCTGCTGCCAGGGATGGAACTTCAGCAGTAACCAGAAGCAGGATTCTAACTTCCAAAACCAGCTGAACTGGACTGAAAAGGCTCACAGAGGCTGCAGTGCCCAGCCTGCTGCCAAGCACAACACGAGCTCTCCAAACACAGCCCTGAAAACTGCAGAACTCACCCAAAGTGCACAAATTAACAGAAACTGGGATCTCTTTAAAGCTGACCCGTGGGGGTGACCTTACACTGAAGCAGCAGCGGATTTTGCCCTGGCAAAGACTGCAGGAGACACCCTGCCCATGCCATGAGAGGGAGGCACCTGAACACCAGGCCAACCTTCTGGCCTGGGGCACAGCCAGGACATGCACTTCAGCTGCTTTGCAAATAGCTCAGATTTTCAGACCACTCCTGATCCCCTCTCAGTAAGAGCAGCTTCATTTAGGGAAAATCCCTGTCTCCAGGTGATCTCAAACTGTCTCTCAACAGAACCTGAAAAATGTCTTCCCCCACAGTGTGTCTCTTTACACCTAAATATACCCTGTGTGCCCTAGTTTAAAGAATCATTACTGAAAAAGAAAGCACTTGTTTGGAAGTAACTCAGCACAAGGTTTTCTCTTTGTTTTCTTCTCTGTAGAAACCCCTCATGACTGAGATTTCTCTGTGTTCCTCATGAAAAAGGGAGAAAACCTGGCAACTCAGACTCTGTTTACACTCTTTTCTGAAAGCTAACATCACCTTTAAGTTTATCAGGGAAAGAAGCAAGCACAATTTTTACTAAAGAAGTACAGAAGAATCCCAGTGCCAAACACTTGTGGTGGCAGGCAGAATACAGCGGTTTGCTCCAGAAAAACATTTGCATTTCCTTATTACTCTAAACCTCTTCAGCAGCTGTGGGAAGTTGAGCTGGCAAGCAGAGATTCAATATTATTTAGAGATTACAGTTCTTCAGCATTATTGCTGGTGATATTTCATTCCTGAAAGCAATAAGGGAGCAGCAAAGCAAACCAAGTGCCTGAACTTGCTAGTTCAATCTGCCAAGAATATTTATTAAAACATCAGTGTGACCTGTGTAAGCCAGCAAAACAGTGGGCATTGAAAGACACAGGGTGCTCCAAGAGGCTCAGAACTTGTTCCAGACTCCTCTAGGATTATTTTAATGTTGAATACAAGCAATAAAACAAAAAGCAATTTATAACAATCATAATCCATTCAGTCCCCAGAACCTTTCATCAGGCCTGTGAGTTCTGACTGAAACTGGATTTACCAAGATAAACTGCAGATGCTCTACAAAATAAGCAGACTGAGGTAAATGAGGCATGGACAAACTGAGTTTGAATGAGAGGCTGCTCTTCTCCAGCAGGATATCAAGGTCCACTGCAGGGGGGGATTACCAAGAAGCCCATGCAGGAAAGAGATAGCTATTCCATTTGTGAACAAGATCACACCATCAGATCATTCATGGAGACCAAACTCCAGAGCCAGGGCAGCCCCAGCCCCCTGACAACATTCTCCTCTAATGCCTTTGCTGATGCAATCAGCTAATGCTAACATGACAGTGAGCAAGGAGAGCAAGGAATAGATATCAGCATCAGTTTGTGGGCAGTGCTGCTGGGTGAGGCGTGGCACATCTGGAACTAGGCACACTTACTCGGGCTGGCAGAGAGCATTTCCATCACAGAAACAGCTGAGGATCATCAGTGGGGATAGGCCAAGTACCACAACATCAGGGTGGGATTTATCCTTGATTTTACGCTGTCCTCACTCAGAGGACCACTCAACATCTGATTTTCACCACGTGACTACAGGTACTACCAAGCACATCAACCTTTGCATCAGGGTCTATGGCTAATCATACAACAGAAATGTATTTATGTGCATTATATGTTTCCAGCACAATCATGGTGAGCCCAGCCTCTCTAGAGCACCGGTGTAGATCTTTTACCGCTTCCAGGGTGTTTATTTTGAGCCTTCATTTCCATCCCTGTGAAGCAGAGGTCTGCTTTCAGCAAGCACCTTGCAACTGGCTGAAGGGAAACGCTGGAACTGCAGTGGCAGTGGTATGACCTTTCACTAAGACATGGTGTGTTTTGTGAATCATTTGTTAAGTAATCACATGTAAATGTTCATCTAATTACAAATTACCAAGCCATTCTCTGTTTTCACGCCTGAATCAGAAGAACACTGCAGAGACAGGTGGCTCCCCATGACTGGTCCTCAGTGGGGTCCTCTGTTTGCAGATGTATCACCTCAAACACAGATTAGCTTCCACTCAGGACAGGTCCTCTTGGAGAGCTGATGGAGGGTGAATTCACTCGCAGGAGAAAAGCCCAAAGTTACTCATGCAATAGCTTGGAAAATGTGGTGATAATTTTGGAACCAAGATAGGCCCAGGAGACTTAGCAGGAGCAGCAGCAGTCTGCTGGCAGAGGACAGAGAACAGAGAAACAAAAGCTAGAGGAGCCTCAATTCACTGTTCAAGAGTCAGGAACTGTGGGACACAAGACAAAATATTGAATTTCCAAACACTAGAGAATTGTTTACATTTAACTACACTGAATTCTGCCACTCAACTAATTCAAGTTTAGTGATTCAAGTACCTAGACACTTGGTAAATCCTTTCACCTTATCGATAAACAGACGTTGGATCTTGGTATGTTCGAGATTCAGGCAGCCTCACAGAAATCCTGGCAGCACTGGGCCACTGTGACTGTAACAGGATACTGCCTGCAGCCCCACTCCCTGGGCTTTGTCACACTCCAGGAAAAGCAAGGAATCACAAAAGCATCTGATGGATCCAAAGAGGGAAAGAGAGCTGCAAAATTTCTCCATTCAACGGGACAGCAGAGGAAAGCTTGAAGCATGTAGCATTTTTCTAACTTTTGTCTTTTATCATACTCCAGCTGTCATATAATTTCCACAATACAGTGTGGGGAGAGCAAAGGAGAACTCAGCTACATCCCCTTTTCTCAGGGACACATATTTCCCCAGCACAGATCTCCCCTGCTCCAGATACTTCCTATCTGCACTCAAAAGTAGCCAGTGGTCAACACATTCCCAGAGCTTGGTAAAAATCAAAGTCAAGCATTTTCAACAAAATTCTTTTTTGTTACTGCACTCTGATGGCCACTGAAGCTGCCAACCTGGTCAGAGAGATGCTTTAACGATGAAGCATAGTTTTAAAAATGGATTTGCAGCTGTGCATATTTCACTTCAATCACTCAATTGTGAATTATACCTCAGCAAGCCCTTGAAGAATAGAGGTGGGCTGTCAGGGCGATGCGAAGGGGGAGAGAAGGGAAAGGAATTCCTACCAAACAAAAGAGCTCCAAGAAACTGATACAACTCTGCTGGAAGCTATTCCCAGCCCACTCAACATTTTTTTCTGTATACAGGCATACCAGAATCCCAACAAGGGGCATTTTTCCCAGCTAAAATATGAACCATCAGCAAATCTGACTGCTGCCGGAGAGAAATACAGCAACCTGGTGGATGCAAAGCAAAGCACAGTGAAAAAACCTTAGAGTTGTGGAAACCCAAGAGGCACCTTTGAGAGCTCACCGTGGTGGCAGCCTCACACAAGCACCTGCCCAGGGCCCAGCACGCTGCCTGGCAAAGCAGGAGTCCTGTTTGCTCTGCTGACAACAGCTGTTTACATAAGATAGGAGTAGACAAAATCGTCCAAAGCACCTTTCCAGGCCTCCCCAGAAGGCTTGTGAAGAACAGAACAACTTCACTGATGCTCACCAGGCCGTTTTACTGTTCATTCTGCATTGCTTTTGGAACCAGTGGCAATGCTGAGAGAGGCCAGGGCAGAAGGAAATACCACAGAACACTGAGGCAGTGGTTGGGACATCGGTGGGGTCAGGCTAAACCTACCCACAACCCAGCTCCAGAGCAGATCCTGTACTCCAGCACCTGGGTGCAACTGTTTTCTTAATCCAGAGATTCCCTGGATCCCAAGGGCTGTGCAAAACACCAGCAGTCAGGCCACTGGAACCTGCAGGAGAGCGATGGTGCCGAGCAAACTCAGCATGCAAACCCAGACAAGGCAGACGCGTGGTCCAAGTGCATCAGCACGTGTGAGGAGAGCTGAGCACTTTGCTCTCCTCACAGGCACTGCAAGGGGCCAGCAGCAGAAAGCTGGCCTTGAATGCAGGTGCAGCAGGAACACAGCCACTTGGACATTTAGGTTATGATCCTGCAACAGGGAAACAATTGAATGAACAATAAAAGCTTATTACGAATGTTTTTTTTTTAAAGACACCCAGCAGGACCTGTCATTTAGGTGTCAGAAAAACAGGAGCACGCTGACTGAAGGCTGAACTGAGAAAATCCAGCTCTGAAATCCTGGAAAAAGCTCCATGTGTTTGCTTGAACTAAGCACTCTCCAGGCTTCTGATCCTCAGGCACATCCCCCTGGGCCAAGGGTAAGGAGCCACCAAAGTTTTGTCTTCGTGAGCAGCTTTACACTTGAACTGCTGAATGCTACATGTTGGGAGGAAAAAAATCCTCTGATCTGCTTTGGTATCTGCCAGTGGCTGTCTCAAATCCTCACTGGGACTGAACATGAACAGGCAAAGTTTATCCAAGTACCTGGAGACACTCAAAGTCTATTTGTGAAGCAAGGACAAAGTCTACACTAATGGTCTTTAGCTCTGTTAGGCAAAATAAAGCAGAATCAAGGCAGAAAGAAGATACTGATCCCCCCCAGCATGAAAGAAATGGGAGCACCTTGAATTCTGGCACACTCTCAGGCACAGCATAGGGAAGAGGTAGAAGAGCAAATAAAAGGGAGTTCAGCCCCTAACAAGCCACTAGCAACATGAAATATATATGATCCAGTTCTTGCAGTTCTCAGCTTTCCTTGCAAATCCTTCATTTTGAGGCAGTGGGTGCAACTTGATCAGGAAAGCAACATATCATCTTTCTACCACCGAGAAAGCACACAGATATATTTTCATTAAAGGGGTCCTTTTGAGGGATCCTTTTGAGGCTGGAAACTACCCATCTGAGAGGAAGTGATCACAGGGGAAAGGCTACAGGACAGCCCCAAGAAACTCAGAGCAAACCCTGCAAACTGTAAACCAGCAGGCAATGGAAGAGCGGAAGCAGGAGGAGGGCAGGATTAGAAGTGCTATAGATTTATGATAAGTGATGCACTAACAATAGCTTTCTTTTAAGAAGGAAGCTCTTCCTGCTGTAGTTAATCTAGTTAGCCTGCCCATACTTTCATGCACTGGGGAAGGGCTGCCTACAGGACAGGCAACTCCTCAAGTCAAGTAAAACCACCCACTTCAAAGCTCCTAAAA
Organism: Fringilla coelebs; assembly: GCF_963513975.1. Classification (NCBI taxonomy): domain Eukaryota; kingdom Metazoa; phylum Chordata; class Aves; order Passeriformes; family Fringillidae; genus Fringilla; species Fringilla coelebs. Next base: position 30,593,099 of record NC_140067.1, on the reverse strand, counting down.
TACCAACCCAGTAACATGGACCGTGGCAGAGGGGAAAGAAAGAGTTGCTCCCCTCAGCAGCTGTCAGGGGCTGCTCAGGGGATCTGTTCCAGCCTTTACATGGGCTAGATGTGCAAGGAAGGTCTTTTTCAGCCATGTTTTCCATTTTCATAATTTCTCCCCACCCTGAAAGGTCATGCAGCTGAAAACATCAATTTAACTAATGCCAGATGGAAGACAATTTAAGCCATATGAATCTTTGCTGATTATATAATTACCTTCATTTCTTGCAGAGACATGGAAATGCTTACAGTCGCTGGCAGATTATTTTGTACATAAACAAACATTTCTAGGCTGTTTGTACTTTAAAGAAATTAAGTCCACATGGTTTTGACCAACTGCTCCATTACCACGTGGCACATGCATGAAAAAAAACAAGTCTGAATTTGAAACTCCACCAGGAGGTTGCAGACACCCGTCTTCCCCAATAAATATTTTTTTAATGGGCTCATCAATTCACAGTTATAGATTTACCGGATAGAAGCTTCAGATGATTTGCGCTCAGCGTTAAATACACCAAATTATTTTCTGCAGACCTCAAGGTCATTTAATTTACCTCTAATGAGCCCCAAAACATCAGCAAGGAAAAGAGCACTGAAACGTTCAGGCTCATTTGCTCCCGAGCCAGAGCAGCGTGGCAATAACAAACACACCAAACCACCACAACAGGTGACTTGGGCAAAATCTACAGGGAAACTTGGGCAAAATCTACAGGGAAGGACAGCACAGAGAAAGCACCACAGACGCAGTTCTGTGAGCCTGACTGTAAAGCCACGAGCAATTAAAGATCCAGTGCACAGGTGCCGATTTCTGAATGGAGCCGGTTGTGTTCGCAGGTGTCCCATTAGAAGCCAGGAGCACATGTTTAAATTTGCATAAGAATCGGAGTGAAAGATTCAGTTACATCCCCAGCAATCTCCAGTAGCTTTGGTTACACTGTCACATACTCAAGTTAGAAAGTGTCTATTTGACAATCTCACTGCAAAGAGCCCAGCTCCCCAAACCAGGGGAAGACCACCTCCAGTGCAGCCATCTCCTCAGCCTGACCCGCCTGCAGCTCGGACAGCAGCAGCCCCGAGCTGGAGAACACACACCAGCCTTTGGACCACCCAGGGTTTATAGCACTCAGCTAAAACACCAGCCTCTAAACAAGGGGCTGGACTTCTCCTCCCACAGTCCTTCAAAGTCATTTCCTTGGCCCGAAGAGAAACTACACCGAATTAGAAAGGGGGTGCAGGGCTAGGCTAAGTGAGTTACTTGCTCCATGCTCACCTGCAGACTCTGCCTGCACAAACATTTGGTCCACCGTGCAAGGCACAGCAGAGAAGTGATCCAACTGATCACAGCCTGTCACTCTGATTTTTTAAGATTTTCTAAGCCTTCTGATGTTGAAATTATTGTAGCAAACTTTCTCACACACTTTCTGTAAATAACTCATTGTTTTGCATTCTTTTATGGAGTAGAAATTTGATAGACTGTTGGCTTGTCCAGTGTCATTGGAGAGGTGGCACTGTCACCCTCCAATCCACTGTCCCTTTTGGAAATCTATAAATGTTGGCGTCAGAAAATAAACTTCCCTTTTCTCTTCACCTTGAGAACAGCGGCATGCACTTGTGTTCTTTCGTGTCCTGTAGTGACACAGCCCACCTCCTCACCTCTGCCCCCAGTGAACCCCCACCCTGATGATCCCCTTTACCGCGTGAACTCTCAAATGCTTGCACTAGCACAAGGCAGAAGGTGCTGGCAAGCAGCAGCCCAAGTGGGTAGTTTACAAAAAGCCAGCAGGCACACCAGCTTCAGAGGAGCAGGTAAAAGCCACGTCTAACCTTCACCTGGATGGTGTCAGGACAGCACAACAGCTCTGCACACACCCGAGAGAGCTCCTCTGGGAGCAAGCTGCTGGAGCCTTGCTGTACCTGGCAGAAGAGATAAATGCTTGTGTCTTTCACCCCCAAACACACACTGCCCAGATGGAACAGGAGGAAGACAGCCCTGATGCTGGGAAACAGGAACCACAGCTGCTCTGCTGAGAACAGCAAGGACCTGTCTCTGTTACACATCACCACAGTCACACGGCTGAGGCAGCACTGAAATCAGGACACGCACAACAAGCTGAAGTGAACACTGCACACATAAGATCTGGGAAGTTTGCAAGACTGCACTGAGATTAGACACCCATTTTCAGCACAGCCCCTCCAGAAGCAATCAAATTGAGCTCTGGCACAGCCTCCAGCTGAAGTGTGCAATCCCTGAAGAAACTCAAGACTGAGCGACCTCAAACGATCCGGCTATATTTGTAAAATCGTGTGAGGAGATGTCCTCCAACAACCCTATGACTTTCATAAGAGCTACACCACCAGACCAGCTTCCTAAAAGAGAAACAAATCCATGTCTCCAGCATAAAAAATGGAGCTGCTTTCTGAAGACCTAGGCCCACAACCCCAAAGCCAAACCCATCCAAAGAGAAAGCCACGTCTCCAGCTGGTCCAACAGAACATTGTGAACTGTTTGCTGACATTTCAAGCTGGTGCAAAACTCCCCAGACTCTCACTTCTGCGATTCCAGGATGTGCTGCAGAACTGCTAAGCAGGCAGCAAACTCTCTGCAGTAGAAAGAAGGCTGTGCTCCTCCATGGCTGGCACTCAGCAGCTGCCAGGACAGCTAGGAAATATGGTGGTGCACCATCTGGAAAACATCATGGACTAAATGGAAAGGAAGGCTGTGAATGGCCTCTGACATCCTAATGGTGAAACCATACAGAAATGAATAGGAGACCACACTGCTGTGAGAAAGGGCACCTTGTCCACCTCACTGTGTGTTCCACGTCTGATCTAAGACACCTGCTCATGGTTTGAGATTTTTTTGCAGGTGGGCTGAGCACTGCAAATTGCTTCTCATTCCCAAAGCAGCAGAATGTCCGTGCAGGTCCCTCTGACAGAGCATCCTGGTAAGCAGCTGCAAGAAAGGGAACTGCACTGGCACGAGAACCCTGCACAAGCTCTTTCATGACAAGTCACCGCCAAGCTACGAGCTCACTGCTTTAATGAGAGCAGCCAGCAGAGCAGCGTGCTGGAAGGCACAGCGCCATCAGCCCCGCACCAGCAGCTGTCCCCTCTGCCCGACGGCTGCTTCGTGCTCGCACCCAGGACAAGCCTAGCTGGCCACGGGAGCGTGCCAGCAGCCTGCCAGCCCAGCAGGGACAGCACAGCTGGGGCTCTCAGCACAGCATTCCCGGTGCCACCCAGCGCGGCGGGAGCCAGGACACGCAGCCGCCATCCCTCGGAAGCCGGGGTGTGTCCGCATTAACCACGCTCCCGGGCAGGCTGTCCTCCCGGCAGAAAGGGGATACAGACTTATATGGACTATATATAGATAAGGCTTCCTAAGAATCTCCCCATGGGGGTTATTCTCTGCTCTATATCTAGATCTGGCCTAGTGCCTGTTGGGAAACACGTACCAGACAAGCGCATGTGCAAGCTGCAGCTCGTTTTGGCCATCAGTGAGAGCCCTGCACCAGAAACCCCTGAAACACAGGCCAGAACCACGGTATGAGCTCCATGGCTTTCCCATGTCTCCATTTATGGCCTCCCACGTGTCTCCCTGCAGAGGTAAAGATGCCTTGAGCAATCCCTCTCCTGCACATGGTGTTTACTTGGCAGCAGTGAGGAGCACCTCCAGGCCCTTGCACAGCAATGGCTTTGTAGAAAAATAAAAAGAGCAGGAAAAGATTTTGAACAATTGAGCTCAACAGAGCAAAGGGATCTGATGAAAGCAGACAGTGTCTTTTTCAGAAGATTTTAAACAGCAAAATAAAGTGCTTTGTTGAGCACTGAAAATGTTTCACCCTGCACACACAGACATACCCTTCATGCCCTGCTCCTTCACAGCCTCCCACCTTCAAACCTCCACTTGTCCCCAACACCACACACTAAAAAAAAAAGGGGAAAAAAAAGTCACCCTGGATCACGAGGTTTGTTCCCTTTTTTTCCTTTTTAGAACAAAACTAACTATCTCCCTGAAGGACCTGCGAGCTATGTAGGTTTTGGTTAAACACCAGCATTCACCCTTGGCTATTGCCTTTCACTCTCCTCCTACATGCTCCAGAGCACCTGACTGCCAAAAAAGCAAACAAGCAGGAGAGGGGAGCGGGTTTATCATTACACCAAACTAGAGCTCGGGGAGGGAGGTCCCACACATTAGAGCACTGGGGGGGGAAAGTGGCTAAGCTGCCATTTCCCAGAAACAGCAGTGATCACACTTATCTGATTGTCTGGATGAGCCACAGCAAGAAACAGAACAAGTTAAAAGTTTGCAGTGCCCAGGTGCCGCTCCCTGCCCGAACAGCACCCAGCATCCTTGGGCATTTCCCAGCCCATTCAAACGCTGAGGAGCCAAACAGTTAACTCTCCAAACCAGCACAAAGGCTATGGCTGAGGAGCACACTTCACACTACATCAAAGCTGATATTTTATGCTAATCCATCTGCTTACAGGAGAACAAATGCTATTTTCCTTGACAACTCTTCTGAAATCAGATCTGAGCAACCATGCGCGTTTGAAACCCTTTTGAAACATCAGTAAACCAAACATTGTTACTTTCGGTGCAACAACTCCCAGGAACAGCAGCTCAGTCAGTGACTTCCACAAAGTACCCAAGTCCCAGGCACTGCACCCAAAGGTGCTGCCACACAGACCCCGAGCCAGCTGAGCACCTGAAAGCTGGCTGGCCTGCAGACCCCAGCTTTGCTTTGTGCCTCCACCAAACAAACTTTGCATGGCACAAAAGCTGCTCCCAGTTCTACTTTTGCTGCCTGCTTTAAAAATTAGACTGCTTTCCCACTGGGGCAGGGGAAGCATTTGAGCTCCTGATCAAAAATAGTTACTGCCCTGCAAGTAAGTGTGCTGGAAGGCAGCCTGGCTGCAGACTAGGCGAGAAGGAACAAGGAGGCCACCTCAAAAGAAAGGCACAGCTTGTGACAAGTGACACAGGCACTGAGAGGCTGCGGGAAAGGCTGAGCTGGGTCCAGAGGAGGAGACGCGTTCCAGGCTCCAGCACACAAACAGAGCCCACACATCTGTTTTCCCAACGAAAGGAGCTCGTCTCTTCCTCACCTGGAGGCTGTTCACCACTGCTGCACCAGCCCAAGGACAGGGTCTACATGTGTGGTAGCCCCTGGATTTTTAGGGATCCCTTCTCCAGGGATACTGGCCTGCAGCAAGCAGAGCACGCCCATCAGAGCTCTCCAGGCAATTCATTATTTTAAACAAATGAGTGATTAGCAAGGATCCACTCTCTCCTAGTGAAGCTGGCTGCATGCCCTGCAAGCCTCCACATCACTGTACAGTATCATAATCCAATTAAACCTCACCATGAGGGAAGCTTCACGCTATCACATTCAATTAGCCAGTTAAGCCTCTTATCATCTGCACGTTGGGATCCATTCGGACTGAAAACTCCCCCAGCACTGACTGGGCATCCTTCAGCCAGGCAAGGACACACAGATGTCACATCTGGAGCAGCAGGAGGACTGCACTGCTTAGGAAACCCATCCTGCTGGCTTATGTAGAGGTAGAAGCACAGGAGAAATAAACCCCAGTGACCAGCTCCTGCCCACTCACAGTTATGTGCTGAGATGACTTGCTCCCCGACTTCCCAAGGAAATGGGTCAATTCTGAAGGAGCTCAAGGGGCCCGGAGGAATCTCAATGGAAAGGCAAAGGCTAATAGAGGATCTGGCAACACAGAATCGTCTGGCAGCCGGCCACCAATTCCATAGGAAATACCCTCCCTAGAAGGTCACCATAACGGTGGCAAAATTTGGCCCAAAAGAATTGGAAAAAAGCTGCCAAGATGTGACGCAAATGAAGGCAGCGAGCAGGCCAGCTTCCTGCGTGAGGCCACAACACCGAGAGCTCTTGGAAAAAAGAAAGATTAAGGGTTGCAAGGAACATAATGGCCTCTTGTAACAGCTGAGTTGTTGCTTTTCTTTTCTTGGCAGAAAAGAGGGATGTTTGGTTGCTGGTTGATTAATCTATTATGCAAATCATTTCATAGCTAATTTGATACAGCCACAAGCTTGCCACAGAAATTGTCCGCCTGCTCAGAGCTGATGAAAGGTGGAGCATCAACAGCTCCATTTGACAAGAGCTTTTATTTCCTGGACAAGCAGCTGCAGGGTCACCTCCTGCCAAGCAGGGCTGCAGGAGCACAGGCCAGACCTGCCAGGGGACACGATGGGAAGATGCTTTGGGCACCCTCACTTGGTGGAAGGCAAGGAAAGAGGCCTTTCAAAAGAGCAGCCTGTTCCTTCCACTCCCACCACCCTTCTGCACTGGGCATGCACAGAGCATCCAGGTGAAAACCACATAAAATCCTATCCAGAGACTTTGGCTAGCAGCTCTGAGATTTTAAGATCTGTTTCAGAGCTGTTCTTGGCATGCACAAGCTTCACCTTAAAAAATGACTCAAAATAGTTCTCACTGGAACTCTGATTCCAACAAACAACTCAGCCTCTAGACAGAACACTTTCATTGAATAATACAAGCATCCAAGTTACATTCAGCAGGATCATACAAAGTGATAGGATTTGGAACACTAAGGGATCCCTTGGCTTTGTTCTCTTCCCCAAAGACTAAGGAGGAGAAATAGGATGTTCTAGCTCCAGGAAGAAGGGTTGGTTCTGGCCACTGTGCTTTACTCCAAGCAGTTTATCTCCATTGTTCAGTCATGGATGTTTTTCCTCACGCATCTCACACATTCAGCATCATCTCAGTGGTAATTTTAAAGCCTGTCCTGTGCCCTCATTTGTATTCAATTTCCTTTCGAGGTAAAATGTTAGGCATTTCATGCTATTCAAACAAAGTCAAAACAAAGCCTCCAAATAAGCACTTCTGAAATGTACCTAGTCATCTGAGTAATTAGACATTTTCCTAGCTCCAAATGTACTGAAAATCTATTGTCAGCTCCCAATGAATGTGCCAGCAGTTATCCTAACCAGGAAGAGTTCTCTCCTAAATGTTAACATACCAACAGAATAGAAGGTTAAGATACATTTACATTAATATCTCTCTCTATCTGAATTAATCAGTGTTTTTAATTACATGGCATCACCTGATCATAATTCTTACTCTAGCAAGTTGTTCACCTTTCTCTGATGATATGATGCACAGCTGGCATTGCTCAAGCCAGGTCAGATCATGCTCTCACCGGCCAGAAGTTCCATTCCCAGTGTAGGCATGCACCCTTCACACTGAAGGGCAAAGAGTTCCACTTTGAGTGAATTCGTGGCAAATCCTCACAGGGACAGTCAGCTGTGCGCTTCACACAGGTCACAAGCCCCTCAACACTCTGCTAGCAGAGGGAATTAACCAGGTATGGGTGCAAAGCTGCAGACTGCTGGAGCGGCTCCATGCCCCAGCAGTGCTCACTGTGTCCCTCCTGTCACACATCTGCAATGCTGTCACCTTTCCACGCTCACAGAGCCCTCTGCAACTCATTAGCCCACAGGAGGCAGACAGCCAGACAGGCCAGTGGAGGAAGATGGGAGCTGGCAGAGAGAGAGGAGCACACAGCCTGGGGCACGAGCACGCTGTTGGGATCCACTCAGCTGCCTGAATCCGAAATCTCAGCCCATCACTTTCCATGGCCCCTGGGGATGTCCGTACCAGGGCTGCTGTGCGTGTCCGAGTGCTGCACGGCCATGCCACAGCCCTGAGCGGTCACATCCCTACACCCCAGCCTCCTGTGGGCCCAGGGGATGTGTGTGGAACCCCTCTGCATTTCCTCACCCAGCAGGCAAGCTACAGAGTGAGCCAACAGGGGAAATGCTCAGGCAGTGCCCAGTCAGCAACCCCAGCCCTCTGGCACTGCCTGTGCACTGGTCTGCTCCACAGATTTCTTCCTTCCATCCCCCAGGGACGCTGGGTCACACCTGCTCCACATCCAGCTTGTTCCCAATCCACTTTACAGTTCAAAGCTCCCAGCAACTTTTACAAGTTTGTGACAGCTAAGGCAGTAGCCTGAAACAAAACCCACTCCAAATGGGAATAGTGGCTATTGCTGCCTTCCCTTGCCTCAGCAGAGCCTTCCAACAAACCTTTCCCCCCAAGACCTCTCTTCCTCTGGACAACCTCCACATAATCTCCTCGTGAGACTGCTTCAGCATGGGACAGTACTGCATCCTGCCATTCACACCCACAGATTCATCAAAAGATTAAAGGGAAAGAAACCAACATCAAAATCCACAGAATAATTCTTACTGTCACTCTTTCAATGTGAGGAAAAAGGTGTCGATTCTCTCGCTGCCACGCAGCAAGAAGATCACTCTCAGTGTTTACAGGTGGTAGGGAGAATTTCCCCTTCCTCAAAGGAAAGTCTTTCAGGGCACAGAAGAAAGAAACAGCAGGAGAAGGTAGGCATCTCTCCCTTCTGGTATGCAGTGGATACGCCCAGATAGTGAGACATTTTGAGTCACATTTCTGGGATGACTAAAAGAAAGTAGCTGCATTTCAGAAATGCTATGGTCAAACCTCCCAGGAGCTACTACATGTGCTGAAGAATAAATCATAAAATCACTTCTGCAGATGGCAGAGGAGCAAGAGAAGCCAGAACAAATGCAAAACACCACCTCACCTCATGTTTCACACGAAGCACACAACTGCAGAACACCACCATGACTCTTCCCTACTATTCTGCCTTAAGTTTAGACACAGCCTTCTCACACAAGGAAACTCCACGGATGCACCAAGGCAGCCTTCCAGATTTTGCTGACACCCCACCCAAGCCGAGTGGACTTTCAGTAAATCACCCACCAGAGTGTGTTGAAGCACACACATCCACACAAGCCCCCACCCCCACAACCTAGAGCAGTGCAGGCACAGACCACTCCAGGCACTGCTTCCACCCAGCCCCTCCTGCTCCAGGCCACGGTAGGAGAAGCACCTTAGAAACAGGCTAAGATTTATTGAACCAAAAGGAAAAGGGAAGGAAGCAACATTCCCTCCCCAAGCACGCGCTCCTCTCCGAGAATCCTCTGACTTTGTGCCAAGTTCAAATCTCTTCTCTGCTTGGAAAGCCTGTCCTGCCAACAGAGACCCAGAAGGGAACTGGTGGAAATCTCGGAAGAGGCCAAGGCAGTTCCACAGTGTCTGACCACACAGCAAGGCCCACTCTCCTCCACATCCGCCCCTCACGTCCCAACAGACATTTGCTGGGACAGCAAGCTCACTTGGGATATGGTTTCCCACACAGATTTCATCCTAGTATATCTTGCTTTACAAGAAAATTGTCTTAAATGTCATTGTGCCATAGTAAAAATCATCACCATGTGAATTTGAGAGGCAGAGGCATAACTTAAAGGTTTTCAAACTCCTGCTTTTTCTGACAGAAGGGTCCGTGGCAAAGCCCATAATGAAATGCAAAGCATGCTGATCAATGATCACAAACAGCAGCACTGACTGCTGCAGGACTTGGTGTTTGCCCAGCACACACCTCACCGTACCACAGGACCAATATCCCTGCAGAACCTGCAACCTCAGCTGCTTCTGACCCCGCTTTGGGTTAACAAACCCACCCAGCACCCACAGCCACGAGTGTAGCCTGTGCCCAGCCCGTGGGCTGCCCACTCTGTGTCCAGCAGAAAACTCCACATTTGGGGAAAGGCATGTTCACAGGTGCAGCAGCTGGATGGAGCTCATCCCCCTGGCTGGAGGGGAAAAGGGCACCCAGGAAGAGCAAGCAAAGGTAATGGCAACAGCAGGGCCAGAGCAGAGGGACCCACCGCCACACCAAACTCCCCCAACCAAAAGCTTTGTTCCTACAAGGTCCCAAATGCCCCAATTCTTCCATCAATTCCTCAGGGCAGGCAATCTGAGCGCTTTCATCATCCTCTGCTTCACAGCTTGCTTCAGCAATTCTGGACTTTCCCCTTCAAACCACAGTTCTGCCCCACCTGCCCAGATATCCACATGTGCTTTGCATTCCCCCATTCCTCCAGGCACCTCAACCAGCTGCCTCCCATCTGCTGCCCACCACAATTCCAGCACCCAGGATCCCCCCTTGTCCTCCCCACCCCCCACCACACCAAGGCAGGGTCAGTGTCCTTACACTGCATTTTCTGGTCATCCACAGATTTGCAAACAAGCAGGCTATGTTGTGAGCTCGTTTGCAGATCTGCGAGTATCAGCATAAATGATAATGCAGAATGAAAAGTCCTTGACAGTGTCGGACGTTTGGGCTTTTATTTGTTTAACAGGCACTGTTACAAGGTTGGATGGGATGGAAACCCAACTGCCTTCCTGTAGCAAAGAGTGCAGCGGAGAGAATCGTTGTCAGAGCCCCCGTGTCCTCTGCACAGCAGGGACAGTGCCAATTGCACTGGAACCACAGAATGCTTTGGGCTGGAAGGAATCTTTGAAAGATCATTTAAGTCCAACCCCCTGCCAGGAGCAGGGACACTTTCTTGCCTAGTGCAAAATGGAAAAGCACCAACTGCTCCTCCAGCTATTCCCATCCAAGTGACGACTTCCACGGCAAAGGGACTCCTTGAAGAGGGGCACATTGCCCCGGGTGCCAGAGCCTTTCTGAGATCTCCTGTTGCAGAAAAGAAAGGCTGAACGAGACACAAGCTGAAAAAGTTGCTATAAACCCAGATTACCTGCAATAGCAGGACTCAGGTTTGCTTCTACCCCTCTCTCTTCCTGCCCACGATGTCAGATCACTACAGTGTTTATGATAGTTATTCGTCCCTGCAATACAGGGGCATGGCCACCAAGTCCAACCTGCTGTGTGGATGGCGCAGCAGACAGAGGGATTTGGGGGGGTTTGTAAAGCTTGCAGAGCTTCACGTTCCTGCCAGGTCAGCCTGATGACTCTGTTTCCTTTCTGCTCGCTCGCTATGTCCTCGTTTAAAACAAAACAAACAAACAAAGATAAAGAGAAGCGCTTCGAAGATTTGTCTCCGGCGCGTTTAAATCCGCAGAGGCATTCTGTTCTGAGCTAGGCTCGAAGAGCGCAAAATTTATAAAAACTAAGAGGAATGCCTGCCATGCGGGCTAAAAGCAGCGCCGGCAGGGAGCACGGCCGCGTGTTTACACACGGCAGCGGCACGGAAACGGAGGGAGCCGGGCAGAGGGCGAAGAACCGTCCCCGGAGAAAGGGATGCGCAGCCCGAGCCCATCCCTGCGGGGCACTGCCCGGGGAAAGGCGCCGGTACCGGGGGCCGGCGGGGCCGGGGAGCCACAGCCTGCCGCCAGCACACAGCCCGCGGTGCCGGGGGCTGCCGGGGGACACGCACGGCGAAGGTGACCCCGCACACACCTGAGAGACGGCAGCAGCCCCCCGCCCTCCGCAGGGCCGGGCGTCCCGCACCGCCACCCATCCCGAAAGCCGCGCAAGGGACGGGAGGAGCCGTGCCCGTCACTGCGGTGGCGGCGAGGGGTGGGAAGGGGCCCTGCGACTGCGGGAGGATCGCACAGGTGACGGGAACGGGGCTCGAGGAAGCAGCCGCGAAGCCGCGCAGGAAAGGGGGTGCGGTCCGCGCCCTCGCCCGCCCGTTACCTGGGCACGCAGCTGGGGCTGGAGCCGTCGATCTCCCAGGTGGCGAAGAGGTTCATAGGCACGGGCCGCCCCAGGGCCCCGGTGCCGCCGGGGAAGCTGAGGCGGCTCCGCTCGGCCGCCGCCGCCATGGCTGTGCCCGCCGCCCTGGCGCGCGCCCACCGCGCCGGGCCGCCGCCGCCCCGCCCCGCCCGCGGGGGGCGCGTCACGGGGCGGGGCCGGGGGCGGGGCTTACTTGGCGCGGCTGGAACGAGGCGGTGCTGCTGAGGGGGCGTGGCCATACGGAGCCTGGTGGGCGCGGCCGTGCGAGGGAGGCGCGCCTGTGGGGGCGTGGCTATATGGGCGTGGCCTCGGACTGGCGCATGCGCGCGCGCGGCGGCCGCCCTTCCCAGGGGCGGGCGGAAGTGCCGCCGGCGCGGCGGCCGCGCACCGGAAGCGGCGGTGGCAGTTTCCGGGCGGCTCCGTGGCAGGGCGGGCGGCGGGCGCGACCATGGTGCTGCTTACGATGATCGCCCGCGTGGCGGACGGGCTCCCCCTCGCCGCCTCCATGCAAGAGGACGAGCAGGTGGGGCCGGCGGGGCGCGGGCGGGGAGGGGCAGGTATGTCCGTGGGGAGCGGGCGGGGGGCGACCCACCGGGAGCCGCGCAGTCCCTTCTCACAGCAGGGCGGCTCCGGCACCGGCGTTTGCCTCCCGGTGGCGGCGGGTGGGGCGGGCAGAGCCCGCCGGTGCTGTCGGGCCGGTTCCGGCGGCCCCGGAGCCCCCCGGTGTGCCCGGTACCGGCCCAGCAGCCCGCTCTCCTCCCTCCCTGCCTCCTCAGTCAGGCCGCGACCTGCAGCAGTACCAGAGCCAGGCCAAGCAGCTCTTCCGCAAGCTGAACGAGCAGTCCCCGACGCGGTGCACGCTGGAGGCAGGAGCCATGGCTTTCCAGTGAGTACCGGGCATCGCGGGAACCGGCCGGGGCTCCCTCAGTCGGGCTGGGGGTGTTGGGAACGGGGCTGCCCGTCAGCCCTGCTGCAAAGGGAGTGTGGGGGCTGGCACCGCTTGGCACAGGGGGCTGGCGCTCGGTTCTCCTGCAGGTTCGGGGTTCTGCTGTGTGCAGACAGTACAGGTTCTGTTCCCTCCCTGCCTTTTTGTCTGTTTGCACTCTGTGTTGTGCCTTCAGTGCATCTTCTGGGCACCCTGTGTCTTGTCTTTAAAGAGATCTGTCCTTGTACAGCCAGGGTGGCAGTGCCGCTGTGAGCTCCTGCTGCACAGGGCTGTCCTCTCTGTGCCCTGTGAGAGCTCGGCTTTCATGCATTGCAAGCACATCGAGCATCTCTGAATATTTCTATTATTGTTGTCTTAATACCTGACAGACTTCTTTCTCTCATCCAGTAAATTCAGTCTTATTGTTGCTAGATTTGTTGGGTGTGTTTAATTAATTTCCTTAACTCTTTGGGACCTCTTGACTTAAAAGCACTTTTGGCATTCTCCCATGCAAGGGAGCATGGGTGTGAAATAAGGAAATCTTACAGAGGTCAGGTATCCTTACTCCTTAATAGCAGGGGAGGTAGAGAGGGGGGTGAACAGAGGGGGAGTTGGAAGGCAGGAAAGCTTGTGTGTGAAGAGGGAAATGCTTCTTTTTGCCATAACCTGGCAGAGTAATGCTGGAGCACTCAGTCAGGATCCTGCCAGGAATCAGAATAACGCCATGACAGGAATGGCTGTTGGAAGTCTGAGGGCTCAGGGGCCAGGTGAGCTCTCCAGACAGGGTTGTGCAGCTGTGGCAGGAGTGTGCCAGGATCCCCACGGTGCCACCCTCAGCAGGATCCCTCAGTGTCAGGTGACTCCAGTGACTGGCTGTGGCTGTGGCTGGCAGAGGGGGAGGTGGCCTTTGAATGCAGGGCAAGGTTGGCTTTGGGCCTCTGCTCCAGCAGCAGGAGCAAAACGTCCCACCCCGACCCTTTCTTCAGAGATTCAGAGGTGTGAAGAGGTGGCAGCAGGAGTTTTTGGATGGGCAATCTCTGGCAAAAGCCGTGAGGTTTTGGGGGATGCTGTTCTTGTGCTTGTCTTTTGTCTGCTAACTGCAACAAGATTTATAAAAAAATCTTTTCTCTGGGCTTCTGGTTGCCTTTGATAGGGAATTACAGTGTCAGAGGATGGCCCTGATTGGCCTGGCCACCCTTATCTCCTGTTGGATTTGGTTGCTGTTGGTGGAGTTGAGTGCTAAGTGCTGCTCTTCCTCTTGCTTTTTCTACAAGTTAAATCTTCACAGAATTTAAAAACTGCCTGGTTTCTGAGTGTCTCCTTGGCACAGCATGGCTGTAGCTCTGCCTGGCAGGGAAGCCTTGGGAAAGAGCCTGTGTAGATCCCAGTAAATCCCTTCTTGAGTTACCTCCGTGATGCAAGCAGGGAGATGTCTGGGAAGGTGGCAACACTTGCCCAGGAAATCAAAGCCTCTTAGTGGTGGCTGTACTGACAGCAGTTGTGACAAGGAGGGAGGGCTTGGGCAGGTCTGTTTTGCCAGCTGTCCCAAAGGAGCAGCCAGGTTACCTGGCTGGGACAGGAGTGTTCCTCCTCCTGGGCTGAGTCAGGCCCTGGATAGGGTTTGCTGGCTACTGACAGCTGCTGCTGCAGAGCACTTGCTTCTGCCTGCTTTGAGGTGGGACATTACAGCAGGACCTGTGTGAAAAGAACAATTTCAGGTCAGAAACTTTCCTCTGCAGGGAGGGGAGGTGACAGGAGAATTTGAGATTTAGTCTAAAATAACGCTGACCCATGGCCACGCTGCTCACCAATCTTCTTGTGCCAGATCAGAGCTCTGAGTGCTGAGGGCAGCACAAAGCAGGACAGAGCATTCTGTGGGGGGAGTCAGCAGCACAGCCCAGGGTATTGCTGAACTTGCTGAGTGCTGTTGAACATCTTCAGCTTCATCAGTTCAAAGCAGAGCCAAGCCTTCCTGAAACTCAAAGCTTAAATTGTGAGCCCTTGGGTGATTTCTGTCAAATGCTGTGCCAAGGTTTCAGCTGCAGGAGCTGTGTCACCCTTGCAGCAGTGGCAGCGGGGCTGTGCAGGTACAGGAACACCGACAGCTCTGCTGTGCTGTCAGTGAGCAGGTGACCTTTGGCTGATGAATGGCTGAAGTGACTCCTACCTGTCATTTAAAAGCAACCCTTGGCCTTTGCCACTGTTACCAGGATAAAGCTTTTCTCTCTCAAAATGTCCAATGTGATTACAGGAGACCTGCTGGTTGCACTCTGTGCAGAGTTAACAGTGGCAAGTGGCCACATCTGCCGCTTGTGTGAGAACATGCAGGCAGGTGCTGTGCTGAAGCTTGGAGCTGCACACAAAGTATGAAACTGAGGGGCGGAGTGAGGTGAGCTTGCTCCCTGTGGTGCTGACAGACCAACTTTAAATGCAACACACTGAATATCACACCAGGGAGAAGCAAGTGGGAAATGCAGCTGAAGAGCTCCAGGCAGAGCCAGCTGGGCCAGGCAGAGATAAACAGAGCAGGAACAGGGACATGTTCCTCAGAGTGCTCTCACCTGGAGAGTGCTGCTCCAGCAGTGCTGTCAGAATTCCCTTCTGACACTGCTTCTCCTCATTTCAATAGATTTGCTCAAGTCTTGCTCATCATGGCAGTGGCTAAATCAAGCTCTGGGTGATGGTCTTTAGCAACCCCAATGTGGCAAGCAGGTCTCCAGGGGTAAGGGAAGTGATGCAGTCCAAGCTGAGGAACGTAAAAAGGACCAAAGGCCACGGGCACAAGGGGACATTCTGTGGAATGGATGATGGCAGCTGGAGTTTCTTCTTCTGGTTGGGGTAAATCTGTTGTTGTTTGAAGGCTGCCAGGGTTCACACACGGGCCATATAGAGGCAAGAGAAATGGATACTCCTGTGCCCAGGAACAAGGTGAGGATGGCTGGTTTAAAGGACATGGCCCTGCTGGGGTATCTGGAAAAACAGTGGGGAGTGGGGTGAAGTTGTTTTGTAAGCCTGATATGTCTATTAACAAAATTTTAAGCTGCTTATTTTGCTACGGTGCCCTCAGGACTGGATCATTTCTTTAATACACTGCTAATCTTTATGCTAACCCCACTAATGCTTAATGGCATTATGCAGAAAGTCAAAGGAAGGTAACCTAAAAGTAGCATTCACACTGCACCCTGAAGAATATAGATAAGCATTCAAAAGTGTTTACAGGGCTGTTTACTGTCTCCACCCCCTTGGTTTTGGTGGGAGTATTGTAGCCTTCATTTTTATACTGGCTAAGAGAGGAGGAAAATTCAGTTGGGAATGTGGAGCAGCAGAGTGACATAGTGAAGCCTAAATAGTGTCAAGGTTGGTGGTGGGTGAGAAGAGGACCTGTGTGCCCTCAGCTGGGGGGCAAACCAAGCAGCTTTACACAGCAGCAGGTGTGTCACTGTGTGCTTTGGAGAACTGGTGGCACAGTCACACCCACCCATGGCAAGCCCATCAGGTCACCAGAACCCAGCTAGCAGCAGTGCCCCTCCCCAGCTGCCCCTGTGGTGATGCATGTGCATAGCAGCACCCCTCCAGCAGGCTGGTGGGGGTGAGGAAGGGGATACCGAGCCCTCTGAAATGGAGAGGGACAGCTGGCAGGGACTGGGTGCCTTCCCAGCACACTGAGACCAAACTCCTGTGTGTGCCTCCTCATCTCAGTGCTTCAGCTTTCATTTGTGGGCCTCAGGTACTTGGCTGTGCTACCAGTTAGAGACGTGTTGGCCACCTTCCCTTCTACTCTGCTGGCAAACTTTCTTGTGCTTCCCTCCTCGTGACTGCAGGGTATTCTCTTTTTTATACTCCAAAATTACGACTCTTTTGTTGCTGGTATTTTGTTAAACTAATGGTATTCACAGGCCAGCATTTGTTCAGCTGAAGTCAAAACCCAAGAATGTTGGCATGGGTGTAGGGTCTGAGGCTACAAGAAAATTTATTTTGGCTAAAGAAAATATAAGCCATTGCTTTGCAGAAAGGTTTACACTTGATCCAGACATAGAAAGCCAGAACTTCTTGTACCCAGTTCTCATTGCTTCATAGGAATAGCGGCGTGCAGGGTGGTGTTTGACAGGATAGGTTCAAAATTGATTGATTAATGCTCTGTCTGCCATTCTTTTAGCTACATCATTGAGAAAGGAGTGTGTTACCTGGTCCTGTGTGAAGCTGGATTCCCCAAGAAACTGGCCTTTGCATACCTGGAAGACTTGCACTCAGAGTTTGATGAGCAGCACGGCAAGAAGGTTCCAACAGTCTCCAGGCCCTATTCCTTCATTGAATTTGGTGAGGTCCCTCTCCCTGTGGCTAGTCAGGAAACTTCTTGCTGGGAGGGAGCAGCAGCCATGGGATTCTCTGCAGCTTGTCCTATGGAATTGACAGCTCAAATTCTCCTTGGCACTAGAGACACAGGTGTTGTGAGCAGGAGAATAGAGGAGTGGTATGGAAGTGGTGCATGTCCGTAGATTCAGATTTCCTGCTTTTAGTCTCTTGGCCTCACTCCAGTGAATATTTGCATGTAGTCTTCTGGCTGTCTCAGCAGTGCTCCCACTCCTGCAGCCAAGCAGCTCTGTGCCAGGTGAGACTCCCCCTGACAGCCCTGTCTCCTTCCAGACACCTACATCCAGAAAACCAAGAAGCTCTACATTGATAGCCGGGCGAGGAGGAACCTGGGCTCCATCAACACAGAGCTGCAGGATGTGCAGAGGATTATGGTGGCCAACATTGAGGAGGTCTTACAGCGAGGAGAGGCCCTGTCAGGTACTGGGAGTGGCCAGTTTGGCACACAGTTCTGTCTCCTGGGGCAGCTGGGTGGGCAGAGCATCCTGAGGGAAAGGCTTGACCCTGCTGAGAAAAGCAGTGAACCCAGTGGGTATTTCAGCTGGATCAGCTGTGTTCTGAAACAGCTGGCAGGTGCTGGTGCTGCTGTGGGAGAGACTAGCTGAAGACTGTGTCTGGCTGGGCTGTTTGGGTCCACTCCAGCTAGCTACGGACCCCAGCCCACACGGTGAAAGCAAAAGATGGGGAGCGCCCTTCTCCACCTGGGAATGGATGTCCTCTGTTTATTGACTTGAGAACCACCAGATGGAAAAACCAGCATGGGAAGAGCCTGGCCAGCTGCCTCTAGGGGGTTTTATACCCGGGGAGGAGTATATCCAGTGAGGAGGGGCAAGGGGTGGGACTGGCTAGGGAAGAGGCCACCGGGGAGTACTGGGGACAGGGGTGGGTGAGGGAGAGACCGGGTGATGGGAGAGGGGAATAACAAACCAGGTGATATAACATAAACTACCCAGTGCAAATCTCCGATCGCCCAGTGCAAAACAACAACTAAATAACTATTTAGTGCAGTACAACATCCAACCCCTCTCCAGCTCTGTGGCTCTTATCCCAGCAGGACAAGCCCTGGAGCACAGCAGGGGGCTCAGGGCACAGTGCCATGTGAAACTGCTGTGCTTCCAGCTGCTCCAGAGAAACTTGTACACTTAATGTAACATTTGGGGAATCTTCAGTTAATCCTAACTCCTCTCCCCTTTCCCTTGAACAGCTCTTGATTCCAAGGCCAACAACTTGTCCAGTTTGTCCAAGAAGTACCGCCAGGACGCCAAGTACCTGAACATGCGCTCCACGTACGCCAAGCTGGCGGCCGTAGCCGTGTTCTTCATCATGCTGATTGTCTATGTGAGGTTCTGGTGGCTGTGAGCTGGCCCAGCCATGGAAGAGGGAAAGCCAGTGGCCTGGCAGGTGAATGTGTGCAGGACACTGCTCATGGGGGATGTGCATTAGAATCCACACAGGACCATCACCTTCGCAGGAGTGTCCTGGAGTTGTTAGGTGACACCTGGCTGCTGCATCTCTTAGTGGAGCCTAGCAATAGGTGTGAAGGCTTGTTGACTGCAGGCTTTTCCTCTGAGGCAGTTTGCACTGGGATACTGCAGAGTTTGGCCTCCCAAGGTTCTTCCCCCTCCCGGGGCACTCTGGGAACAGTCAATCAGTGCTGTTTAGCATAATCATATTGTACATCCTCCTGTTGAGTAGCTATAGTGGGAACTGGACTCTAATGAACATTCCTTGTGTTGGTAATGTTTGCTTTTTTAGAATCTGGGTCTGCAGTTCTTTTTCTTTCTTTCTTTTTCAAGACTCCCCCCGTTTGCAGGCAAGTATTTCACTGTACATAAACCAGCTTTCACCTCTGTCAGAATACCTGTTGAGTGTTTTGTGTCTGACATCCTGGCTTGTTACACTTTAAATTGCTTTAGGAAGAAATGGATGTTAAACTATGCCTTAAAACACATTCTGTCTAGTACTAGGAGGGGCAGTGGAAGGCTTCTGTATTAACTGGCTCCTGCAAAATTAAACTCCAGGTTTGTAAGTGTCCACTCTCCCTCTCCTGACAGCTGTGTGTGACAATATGTTTCCACATGAACAGGGTGTGTAGTTCAATGCTGTTGGAACAGGCACAGTGCAAACTATGTCAGCAGTCTCTATTTTTCCCTTCTAGCTGCAGATTCACTACATTATTTCCTTCCTTTTTATAACTGTGCTTTCCTTCCAAAATGTGTCAAAACTGCCAGCATTTCATCTCTGGGATCCTTGTTTTCTTTCTCCCTCTTTCCCTCACCCAAAACAACCAAAAAACCAAAACTCTGAATGTTGATGTGAAGAAAAGGCAGTGTTTCTGTAAAGAACACTACATGAAGGATTAAGATAACTTCAAAACAGTGAAATCCTTTAGAAACACCACCTCTTTTACCCGTGGTCACCTTCTCCCTACCTCACTTGGGAAGTTGAAACTGCAGGTGAAGAAAAACTCATTATGGGGCAATAGTATAGAGCTTCTTCTTTCTTATGGGCCAATCTCTGTATCACCAGTGTAATGTGATTTTTTTTAATATAATTTTTTTTGGTCCACCTGTGCTGAGAATAACATTTTAGCAGATTTTGGTTTTATTAAAAAAAAAAAAAAAGGAGAGAAAGAAAAAAGAAACCCCACAGCTCAGGCAGTCTGCTGCACTCAAATGTCTGCCACTTGGTAGAGGAAGCAGCTGGTGTCACAGAAGGAAGCGTCAGGACTTCCCAGCACCTTTTACAAGCACATAACCTTGTGTAGTTCTGGATGTATAAACTGTGACCTGGAAGTGTTTCCTGCTACGGGATGGGAAGCACAGCTGTTGTCCTGTCTGGGAATGCTGCCCAACTTGGCACCTTGTTGGACTGGCAGAATGCAGTCAAGCACTTGTCCACCGATGAACCCAGCAACTCTGAGCTGCCATATAGTCTAAAGTGATCCGGTTTCTGCATGATGCCTCTAAGTGTTACTTTGTAGGTTGCTTTATTATAATTATTATAATGATTTTAAGTCCTTTTAAGTGGTGTCCCTACCAGGTGAATGTCCCAGTGATGTAGGTCTGTGTAACGTAGGTGCTGGAAGGTCTCACCGCTCAGACACCGACCGTCCGTGCATTGTTGTGATTGAGGGGGTGATGTTTCTGCAGCACAGGGCAGCTCAGGGAGCAGCTGCCCTCTGCAGCCCCAGTATCAGCAGGGAAATAAATGCTTCTGAAAATCCCCTCTGCGGCGTGGAGTGTCCTGTGTCTCGTTCCTGCGACCCTGGGGGATGCTTTCCTTCCTTCCAGGGACACAGGAGGGTGAAGACCCTGTAGATGGAACCACCTGGGATAAGGGCTCCCTTTTGGAGGCAGAACTAGTTGAAAGATGTGATCTTGACCATTTTCTGCCAGAGAAGCTGTACTTTGGGTGTAGCAGGGGTCTCTCCTTGCTGGCACAATTCTGATTGTTAGCAGGAAACGTCCTCGGCATGGGCAGAATTTTATGGGGACAGTTTTGTGGCCACGCTGTTCATAGGGGCAGTACGAGAAACAGCACAAACTGGGAGTGAGTGAGTGGGGTGTGAATCCCCCGTGGGTTGTGCCAGTGTGAGCAGGGCACGGAACTGCGAATGCTGCTTCCCTAGAGGCATGGCAGGAGTCCCCCTCTCCCGCAGGCCAGCCTGGGGCTCCAGGGAACACCTTACGAGCAATTTCCTCGCTGCGATCAAAACACGGAGTCCCCTTTCGTCCCTCGAACAGGGGCGGGGGGATGTTTCTGAGGCTCCGTGCGAGGGACCAGGGTTTTGCTTTGCTGGGCTCTGCGTCTCCTGCGCAGCCAGGTGTGCGAGCAGTCCAGCTGCTCGGGCAGAGCGGAGGAGAAGCCGCGGCCCTTTTCTCCGTGTGTTTCATGACGGCTGCTCTCGGCTGGGAGGGTCCTGCTGCAGCAGGGGCTCGCTGCCGGGGGTGGGCGGTGGCCGGTCCCTGCCGGGGGTATGCAGTGGCCGGTCCCTGCGGGGTCTGTGGCCAGTCCCTGCCGGGGGTATGCAGTGGCCGGTCCCTGCGGGGTCTGTGGCCGGTCCCCGCCGGGGGTGTGCAGTGGCCGGTCCCTGCCGGCTCGGGGTCGCGATGCTGGCAGCGGCCGGAGCCGGCCCGGGGCTCTGCCTGCAGATGGCAGTGCCTGCGCGGGGCTGGGCCCCGGTGCGGGGCTGCGGACACAAAGGGAGCTCATCCTCAGGGCGCCCCCAGCTCCTTACGATGCTCTGGCCACCCCAAAGAGCCGCAGCCTCCCCGTGAAGCCGGGGATGTGCCTGCGAGAGCCCCCGGAGCAGGCGGTGCTGCCTCATCCCACCGTGCAGCCGCGGCGCTGCCGCTGGGACGGAGGCAGGCGCTTCCCGCAGGGCGTTTCCCCGTCGCCTCCTAGGCAGCGCCTTTTCCATTTCTATTCCTGCTTCTGGGGTCCCCCTGTGCTTCCAGAAGCTCTGAACAGCCTCTGTCCGCTGGGCACTCCCCCAGTTGCTGCCCCTGCCCCCCCAGCCTGGCAGACTCGAGGGGTTTTGTCCCGAGTGGGGCACACGCGGAGCAGAGGGGAAGTGGGACCGACCTGGGAGCAGAGCAAACTCCTGGCGGCTCTGTAGCACCTGCGCTCTGCTTGGGTGGGTTTAGAGAGCAGAGCTGAGCTGAGCTCTCCCTTTTCCCACAGTGTGCTCATTGCCACTGGGGAAATGTTGGCACGGGGTACAGGCAGAGTGCAAAAGAAAAGGTGCTCGTGCAGGGTGTCCTGGGAGCTCCTCTGCTCATCATGTGAGCACGGAGGTCAAAAGCTGTCAGTTTTGGCTGCTGACACCCCTCAGCTCAGGTCCCTGGGTGTCTTTGTGCTGTTGGGGACAGTGCCTGTTGCAGGGAGCAGGTGCTGTGTCCCCCACTGCCCACGGGGGGTTTACACCACAGGGCACGCCGGGTTTGGGTGACGGGGGTTTCCTCCCTGAGTGACACAGCAAGAGCAGACAGGCAGAGCTGGTTCCCAGATGCCAAACCTACCATGGGTGGGGCACGAGTGGAGAGGAAGAGACCAGCAGGGTGGCAAAAGCCGGCTGGGTGCTCCAGCCACCGTGTCAGGTATAAACCAGGTCTCTCCTGGCACAGGCTGTGGCTGCTCTCTGCCCTGGCACCACTCTGGGAGCAGGAGGGTTTTGGTTTCTCTGTTGACTTGGGCGCCAGCTGCTTCTGCTTTGAAGCAGCTCCTTGCACTTGTAAACCCCATTTTTGAGTAGGTTTTGAGAAAGATCCAGTTCCAGCATCTTTTCCTCTGGGATCCCACGATTTCTGGAAGCTGTTTTGCCATGGGTGAATGTCCCAGTGGTGTGAAGGGTTGTGCCTCCAGCACCGCCCAGAGCACTCAACACCAGAGAAGTGCTTGGACAGCAGCGGCCAGGGTGGCAGGGCTTGAAGTTCAGCCTTTAAACGCTGTGGTCTTTGTTCTCCTTCCCTGTGTGGCCAATGTGAGCTGCCGCAGCTCTGGAGGGCTCTGAATCCCACCAGGGCCAGAGAGGGATGTCCCACAGAGCCAGGCTGAGGGCTCGGGAGGTCCCCTCCGCCCTCAATGTGTCCTTTTGGAAAGGAGGAGGTCGATTTTCTGCCACCCAAAAATGAAGGCTTTTCCGAGGGCGGGGTGCTGGGTTGGCAGCTGGCCAGGGACAGCTGACTGTGGGACCAGCCCTCCTCCACTGGCCTGAGTCAGTGCCACATCCTGCCCCAGAGTGCCCCTGAGCTGTGCCATCTCCCCTGTCCCTGGTGATGCAGCTGGGCTGGTCCTGAGCGCTCAGCAAGCCCCAGGGCAGGACTTGGGGCACCTGCCTAGCCGTGACCCTCTCGCCTCTCTGTCCCTGTTGGTCACTCCAGACCTGAGCTCTTTGAGGGTCGCTGAGCATCCTGCACTGGGGAGAGGTGGGGTTTGACTTCTCCCCCGCAGATACCCTCCTGCACTTCCTGCACAGTCTCTGCCCGCCTGCCCAGATGTATTCCTGGCTCTGCTTTCGCTGGAGCAGCCATGCCACCTCCCCGCCCAGCCTGTCCCCTTCTCCCCCGCCTCGTGCGGCGTTTGGGTGCCCTGCAGGGCTGCCCCGGGGCTTGCCCACAGCTCAGAGCCCTGCACAACTCACACGGCTGCTCCCGGCTGCTGCATTCACGTCTGAGCTCACAAACCCACCGCAGGGGACAAAGCAGAAGTTGGGGAGTCCCTGCCCACCCCAGCGAGGCTGTTGGAGCCGGCCACGAGGCTTTCTAGAGCTCATTCATGGCTGCATGCAGCAGCCCAATGCAATTTTGGATCATGCCACTGTGCCCCAGTTCTCTGCAGAGAGATGATAAACCCGTTTCCTCTGTCACTGCTTTTTCTCTATTTTGTCTTTTCCTCCCCCCTTCACCCCCGCAGCCCCGCGGGAGCTCTCTGGCCACCCCAGCGCCCTCTGCTTCCCTGGCACGCTGCCCATGCTCGCTGCAAACGGGATTCCCCAGCCCCACTGCGGCACAGCGCCCGGAACAGCAGCGCACCCTCCTCATCGGCCACAGCTAGGGCACCCCCAAATAGGCAGCGGGGACAGGATTTGCATAGAAGAGCAGAACAAAATGTGCTTGCAGGAGCTGCAGCAACCCCAAATCCTATGCACTGAGACCTGTGGTTCCCGAGCCTGGAGACCCTGAGGTGTGTGTGGCTCCTCCTTTCCTGGGGTTTCACGTTCCCCCCTTCACAGCCATGAGCCCCTTGCAGCTGCGATGGCACCTTGTCCCTGCCTTGGCACAGGAGGGAACTCTCGAGGCAAGGAGGGGCTGGGTGGCTGGAGGGACACAACAGCATGTCTGGGAACTGAGGCCAGGCTCTGGGTGCCACAGGAATAGGAAGAAGCCCCTATGCTGCTTTGCTGTGCCCCCACAGGCACGGGGAGCACAGCTCTGGGGGATTGCCACACCGTGGCACAGGAGGGGTGGCTCGCCCGGGCTGCGTGTGCGCTGGGAGAGGAGCAGGATTTGCCGGCTGCCAGTCGCTGCTGCAGCTACCCAGAGCCTGCTCAAGGTCAAGAGGAGAGTTACAGATAGATTCCCGTTTGTTCGGCCAGTCCTGGATACAGACCCAAAAAAGGGAACCCAACGGTGGTGGTGAGCAGCTGCCCCTTCCTTGAGCCACGGCCGTGCCACGCTGCCAGGAGTCATTGCAGCGCTGGCTGTGACCCCGGGGGTGACCACAAATCCCTGTCTCGCTCCACCCGTGCCCAGAGCCAGGGGCGTTTCGGGAGCTTAATGGCCACTCTGTAGGTCAGACCAACTTTGGTAAAAGCTTCGCAACTCCATCTGCAATTGAAATACTCCAGGGGCTGCGAGAGCAGGCAGCTAAGGCAGAGGGCACAAATTCCCCTGGCGATTAGCAACAGAGGCAGAACAGGGAGCCCAGAGCATTCCTGCCGGGCTTGATGCAGGAATGCCTTTGCACTTCTCTGTTTCTTTTTAAGACAGGCTGGCTGTCAGGTAAGGTAATCATGGCATAAGCCAAGTCATGTGGCTGTTAAGAGTTTGCAGATGAGCCACAGGACAAGCTATTTGTGGCACAGGCACAAGGCTGCCAGCCCTGAGGATTTTGTTGGAAGCCTCTCTCCCTCCTGCTTTTCTTAAACCTCTTGGCTGCTGACATCTTGTAACTGTGAAACACCCTCAGCTCCCATTTTAATGGGGTTCCAGCTTTCCTGATTACAAAAGAGAAAGCTGGAACATTTGACTCAAGCATGTTTGTCCTATGGACCCCCAGATCAGGGCAGGTTATCTGGGATAAAAGCAATGTTTATCTGGGACAACATGTAAAATCAGGGATGAAGGCAGGCATTGGGGTGTGGGCTGAGCTGAGGTCTGAATGCCTGAACCACCATCAATGCCACTGAAAATTACTACAAGAAAGCACAATTTATTCAGAGCAAGCCAATACAAAGCTGTTGAAATCAGCAGTTCCTCCAAGGTGAGGTACAGAGAAGTGCCATGGTCCTGACTGACCAGCTACAGATGCACAAAAAGCACCTCAGAATGTTCAAATGAATTTGCCTTCTGTGAGAGGAGCAGGGGGGAGCACTGCAGAGCCCCCAGCCTCTGCCTGGCAGAATTCCCTGGCTGGAGAGGTGAGGCATTTGAGATGTGGGGAGCTGCTGCCCCTGGGAGCTCTCTCTGAGCAAAGTGCATGGATCCTCTGTGGAACCAAAATCACAGCAGAGTGAGACTGTGAGTGGAGTCACAGGCAGGGCCTGATCTCCCAGTCTTTGTCAGACCAAATGCCAGGATTTCCCTAATTGCTGGGGCCGCTTAACAAACTCTGCCTGTTCAGCTCTCCTAATCCTTCAGCTGGCATCACTTCCAGTGCACCCAGCCCTGTGCCAGGCACCCTGCCCGACCAGCAGCTGGGGCTTGGTTCCCACACCTGGGTGAGACATTCTGTGGGCAAAGAGGGGCAAGACATGGTCAGAAACCAGACAGAAACTGTAGGAAACCTTGCCAGAGCTCTCCACTTCCAGTGTTGGCTGCTAGTCTTCTCTGGGAGGGGAACTGGGGCTGAGGTGGTGTGTGGTAGGGCTGCATGAAGATGGAGCAATGCTGAAACACATTTCTAACTCCTCCTAAAGGATTTATTGCTTAACAACAGGATCATGAGGATAATGGGGAGCTAATTGAGGAACTTTGGTGTGGGGACACAGCGGGGCACCTGTCCCTGTCCCCTTTCTGCTCCATGCATTCACTGCTGGCACAGGCAGTTTGGAGAAGCTTGGCCCTCACCTTCCTAGCAGCAAAATCCACTCTGTCCATCTGGATTCAGTCAGTCCCAGCCTCTATCACATACAGGACCCACTGGTGTCTGCTCTCACTCCTTTTAACTCCCCACAGAGCTGCCGTGGGATGCTCTCTCCCATGAGCAGCTGAGAGAGAAGAGCAATCAGCAGGTTCCCCAGAGCTGCAGCAGGGAAGCAACGCCTTCCTTCTTGCTGGCTGGATTCTCCCACTGAGCCACAGCTGCCAGCTGGAGCTGCTTGCTCCCAAGAGCTGTGCCAGGGAGGCTGTGGATCCTGTCCCCGTGCTGTACTCAGAGGCCTGTGCTCAGGCCAAGGGAAACAAAGTGGAGGATGAGCCACTTCAAGGTCAGGGGTGATAAGTAATGCTCAGCTCCGAGGGGAGCTGGAAATGGCAGCTCTTGGCGAAACACCAGAATTCCTCCAGAGTTTGCATACTGGGGGTCTGGCCTCCACCTCAGCAGGTGAGGAGCTGAGGGGAGGGTGCTGGGCCAGGAGCAATCCCATGGAATGGCCATCATGGCTGTGAGGCACAACCGCCTGCCCACGGGCAGCTGCTGGAGCAGAACGGGAGGCTCTGGCAGCTGTGCAGGATGGAGGGGGGCTTGTCAAGGGGTTACACTGGAATACCTGGAAAAATCATAATGGGGTTAGGGCACTGACTGTCCAGCCCCACGCTTGGGAGGGACTCTGGGATCTGGAGAATTACAGGGGGAAAACAGTGAGGTTTATTCATTGCCCCTCTCTCCCCCAGCCCCGGTACAATCCTGCCTTCACGGGCCAGGCTGCCGTGTCAGCACTGCACACAAAGGGCTCTCAGTCCTCCGAGCCCGAGCCAGGGCAGAAGGATTTTTAACGCTTTAAATGATAGCCGAGGACTGGGAGGGATCTTGAGGCTGAATCCAGCTGCTGTCCTCCTGAGACCTCTTCTGTGGGAACACAGGTCTCCTCCCGGGCTTTTGCAGCAGGAGCAGCTGTGGCAGTGGGCCGTGGGGCAGTGAGCTTGTCCGTCTGTCCAGCAGCTCCCCTGCTCACTGGGGTGAGCCTCGGTGCCGAGGCTGGTTTTGGATTTCCGATCCCGCTGGGCACACTCCGGATCTGCTGCCTGCCCCCCACATCCGAGCGAAGGGCAGGGCAGCTGCAGAGCCCCCCGTCCTCTCCTGCGGGCTCCTGCCACCTCCGCCACCACCCGACGTGTCCTGCTGCCCTCTCTCCACTCCCCCACCTTGCTGCCGTCTGCTCCCATCCCCACTGCCTCCCATCTTCCGTGACCCCCACGGTGCAGCCCCTCAGTCCCCATCGCCCTCATCGCCCCCACCCGCGGGTCCAGCCCCGGGTCCAGCCCCGGTCCCAGCTCGCCTCCATCGTCCCCATCCCCGCGTCCATCCCCGGGTCCGGCCCCGCTCCCCCGTTTCCCCATCCCCAGGTCCATCTTCGGGTCCATTCCCGGGTTCATTCCCGGGTCCATCTCCTGTCAATCCCGGTTCCATCCCGGTCTATTCCCGGTCCATCCCGGGTCCATCCCGCTCCATCCCGGGTCCATCCCCGGTCCATCCCGCTACATCCCGGTCCATCTCCTGTTAATCCCGGGTCCATCCCCGGTCCATCCCGGTCCATTCCCGGTCCATCTCCTGTCAATCCCAGGTCCATCCCTGTCCATCCTGGTCCATTCGGGGTCCATGCCCAGTCCATCCCAGGTCCATCCCGGGTCTATTCCTGTCAATCCCGGGTCCATCCCGGGTCTGTTCCTGTCAATCCCGGTCCATCCCCGGTCCATCCCGGGTCCATCCCCGGTCCATCCCGGTCCATCCCGCGTCCATCCCGGGTCCATCCCGGGTCCATTCGCGCTCCATTCCCGCTCCCGCCCCGTCCCCGCCCCTCAGTCCCGCGCCGCGGGCGCCCCCTGCCGGCAGCCCGGGCGGGGCGGGGCGCGGCGGAGGAAGCGGGGGCGGCGCGCGCGGCCGTGTCCCTCCGCGCGGGGCGGGCGCCCAGATCCCTCCGCCGAGCCCGTGGCGGCGGGAGCGGCCGTGGCCATGGCCCGCGGAGCGGGGCCCGCGCTCGCCGCGCTCCTCGCCCTGGTGCTGGCCGTGCTCCGCCGCGCCGAGCCCGCCGCCGGTGAGTGCCGGGGGGCGCGGGAGGGGGAGGGTGGTGAGGCTGCGGCGGGGCGCCAGGCGAGGGGCGGCGCGGGGGGGACCGGCCGCCGCTCTCCGCCGCTCGCCTCCCCCGCGGTCCCGCCGGGGAAGGGCACCCGCGGCCGGGTGACATCGCGCGGGGGGCCCGGGGCCGCCGGCGCTTTGTGCGAGCGGCCCCCGAGGCGGGCGGGCGGGCGCGGGGCGGCGGCGGGCTGAGCCCCGTGGGAACGGCGCTGCCGGAGCCCCGCGGGAGCCGCCCCGGGCTGCCCGGCCAGGGATGCGCTCGGCCCGGGGAGCTGCGGGAACGGGCGGCGAGCAGGGAGCAGAGGGTGCGCGGCGCCCCTCGCTCCGCATACCTGCGCCGCGAACCTTTGTGTGTGGGGGACATTCCTGCACACACGGAGGGAATCTCTGCGTCTCCTCCTCCTCCTCCTGCTGCTGCTGATCAGTCCGGGCGCGATAAAGCCATGTGTGCACATCTGAGGGAACTGCCGCTTTTTGTCACTGTTCCCCCTTGCACGCTGGCGCTCGCGTTATGTGTGAAGCTTGTTCATAGCCATAACCGAGGGGATCTGGTGGAAATCTCATGGCATTTCCACAGCTCCTGCTCCCGGAGTAAAGCCTGTGCAGTCTTGGCACCGCGTTAAAGCTATCGAGGACCAGCAGTCATTGATTGATTGATTGCGTGCCTTCTCATTCCTTCTTTTTAATCTTGAGAGGTTAGATTGCTCTTCAGATGGCTTGTGAAGAGTGCAGCGATGGGAGAGAGTACTAGTGGAAGTCGTTTAGGGATGAGCAAGCAAGACACTGGTATTTTCAGTACTTTTGTTGTTCAGTATGGTTTTGGAGTGGAAATTGTTGAATGCGGCGTTTTCACCGCTTCTTGCTGGTTTGGATGCAGAATAGTTGGGTCAGTCAATCGATCTGTTTTGACTTTGAAACGGTCAAATTAAAAATGGTCAGTATTTGTCCCCTGGGAGAAATGTTGTTGGGGGTTTTTTCCAGTAATCCTCTCTGAAAGCCGATTTAGTTTTGCTAATATGTTGCAAGAAGGTGCTTGGAGTTAAAAAAAAACCTGTTTCACAAATATGTTTTGGCTAGGTTTGTTCAAAAGGAGAATTAAAGGGTCTTTCAGGGGTAGGTGTCTTACACATATGCTTTTGTGGTAGCATGGGCTTGTGGTGCGTAGTAGCACCGTCATTCCTGGAAATGCCTTACACAGTCCACTAGGATGGCAAAATACTAATTTTGCAAAGACTAAATGTCGCGTCCACTTAGTGAAACTGTACTTTCATAGGAGCAATTTAGCAGCTTATTGCCGGCCCTTTCCCCGAGGGGCTGAGAGAAGTAGCTGTGGCACACCTGTTGTCACTTGCCTGGCTACTCTCACCTGAGGTGGCTGAGGTCCTCCCATGCTGCCGAAATTTTTTTGCCTTTGTGGGTGGAATCTGTTCCTGTTGCTGAGCAAAGGCTGGTCGGCAGAGGTGACAAGTCCAGGCTGAAAGTGACTCCTGTTGTTGTGAGATACTGACCTGCATCTGCTCAGTATCACTCCCTGGGAGTGGGAGCGGTGGCTTGAATTAATGGGAAAGGGAAAGATGAAGTCACCGAAAGGGTATTTTCGGGTGCATATTCAACCGGCTTGATGCTCTTGTGCAAGAGAGGGCAGGTACCTGATGTCAGCCCTCTTGGTCAATAAAGAGGAGGCTCCTGGATGCGCGGAGCGCTATGGTTTGGACTGCTCAGCCTTGTCTCATCATGCAAGCCCCATGGTGCGGCAACTCGCTTTTCCAGTTTGGTTTTGCAAAGGGCTGCACTTGGAGGTGCAGTAAGCTGGGGTGGGGCAGCAACACCTGCGCTTTTGGTGAGGATACTTACCGATAATTGCTGTGAACCATTCCCTCCTCTTCTGGCCTGGCTGTCAAGCCCACCCTAATTACCCCCTGTCTTAACCCTGGTGCTCTGTCTCACCAGGCTGCTGCTGCTGCCTGCCAGCCCGTGTTTCTAGCAGGTTACAATCCACTTTTAATCGGTGCCGTGCTGGCGTGGACTGCAGTTTGAGGTCTTTAGGATTCGCCCAGTGAAATTTGGAGGACTTCAGATAACGCTGACAGTGCTGGTCTGCTTGATATGGATTTGCTTATGGGAGAGCAAGTTCGACTTGATTTTTTTGAAGGTGTTGCCATCTATCAAATTTGTTCTTATCAAAGATGCTGATTTAGACTTTCAAAAGGGAGCGTTATGAAAATCTGACTAACTCGCATCACTTCCTGCAGGGCATCACTTAGTCAGATTATAAATACGTGAAGATCCTCCTGCTCCTGTTCTCAGGACTTGAATCCTTGGGAAAGGAGGACTCACGCCTCTGGTGGCATTTGGCATTTGAATCTCTTTCAGTGGATGGGTTGGGTTTTTGTCAGCTTCCACAGCTACTTCCCTCCCTAATTTTTAATTTTTTTTTTTATTATTTGCTCCTGTTGCAGTAAGTGGGTGATCCCCTTCAGTAGATCCTGTTCGGGCTCTCCCAGAACTGGTGTCTGTGCCATGGAGAGTTTGGGTGGCTGGCCTTTCAGCCCAGGACAGGAGTAGGTGGAAAAGCAGTAGCAGGACTCTGGCAGCCTGTTTCTTCTGGGAATCTATTTTACTTAGCATCAAAACCGAGCAGTTATTGTAACTGCACAGGTAGTACAGTAACTGAACAGTAGCTCCAGGTGTAACATCGTTTCCTTTGAGTTTGTGCTCTTGGCTAATGACTCTTCGGTGGAGCATGGATACAGTGATTAGTGTCACCCCTCCTTTGGGACACCTCAAGGAAACATCATCCACCTTATGAAAAAAGAGCTTTCCTAAGCACATGTTAAGAAGTAATTTTGTGGATTTTTTTAATGTCCTCAGTTTCTCTGAATTCATTTTGAAATCGTCTCTCCAACAGAAGTCAAGGCTTGTCTAGCAGAAGTAGTGCTTATATCATTCTAAGCAGGGTCATCTGAGATCTGCAGAAATAATCATCCGTTCTGTTTAGAAAATAGTCTGTTCCTAGGGCACATGTCCTTTTTTTAGACTGCCATGGGGATGAAAAAAGAGCTTTGTATCTCAGAATGGCACGGGCGCCCGCTGTTTGTTCCATGCGGCAAGCCCTGCTCTCACTCCCTGCCATCCACGGCTGCGGAGGTGCTGGGATCACATCTCTGCACGGGCAGGCGTGCTCAGTGTTCACTTTAATAGTAAAGATTTAACATTTCTGCACGGGCACACACGTTTAGTGTTCACTTTAGTAAAGATTCCACATCTCTGCACGGGCAGGCGTGCTCAGTGTTCACTTTAATAGTAAAGATTTAACATTTCTGCACGGGCAGGCATGCTCAGTGTTCACTTTAGTAAAGATTCCTCATCTCTGCACGGGCACACATGCTCAGTTTTCACTTTAATAGTAAAGATTTAACATTTCTGCACGGGCAGGCATGCTCAGCGTTCACTTTAGTAAAGATTCAACATTTCTGCATGGGCACACATGCTCAGTGTTCACTTTAGTAAAGATTCAACATCTCTGCATGGGCAGACACGCTCAGCATTCACTTTAGTAAAGATTCAACATCTCTACACAGGCACACATGCTCAGCGTTCACTTTAGTAAAGACTCAACATTTCTGCACAGGCACACACGCTCAGCATTCAGTTTAGTAAAGATTCAACATCTCTGCACAGGCACACACGCTCAGCGTTCACTTTAGTAAAGATTCAACATCTCTGCACGGACACACACACTCAGCATTCACTTTAATAGTAAAGATTCAACATCTCTGCACAGGCACACACACTCAGCATTCACTTTAATAGTAAAGATTCAACATTTCTGCACGGGCACACACGCTCAGCATTCACTTTAGTAAAGATTCAACATTTCTGCACTGGCACACACACTCAGCATTCACTTTAATAGTAAAGATTCAACATTTCTGCACTGGCACACACACTCAGCATTCACTTTAGTAAAGATTCAACATCTCTGCACGGGCACACACACTCAGCATTCACTTTAATAGTAAAGATTCAACATCTCTGCACAGGCACACGCACTCAGCATTCACTTTAATAGTAAAGATTCAACATCTCTGCACGGGCAGGCATGCTCAGCATTCACTTTAATAGTAAAGATTTAACATTTCTGCACAGGCACACACGCTCAGCATTCACTTTAATAGTAAAGATTTAACATTTCTGCACAGGCACACACGCTCAGCATTCACTTTAATAGTAAAGATTCCACATCTCTGCACAGGCACACATGCTCAGTGTTCACTTTAGTAAAGATTCCACATCTCTGCACAGGCAGGCATTCTCAGCGTTCACTTTAATAGTAAAGATTTAACATTTCTGCACGGGCACACATGCTCAGCATTCACTTTAATAGTAAAGATTCAACATCTCTGCATGGGCAGACACGCTCAGCATTCACTTTAGTAAAGATTCAACATCTCTGCACGGGCACACATGCTCAGCGTTCACTTTAATAAAGATTTAGTGCTGCAGAATGACGGAACACTTGGGAGAAGAGGCGAGCATGGCTCCCGCCTGCCAGATTGCCATGGAAACACCAATACCTCTTCAGCTCTTTAATTGCCTTCCCTACATTTTTTTGTTGAAAACTTTTTTTTTTCCCCTCCTAACTAAGTGCTTTATGTTGCAGTTCTGGATTTTAGGCATTTTGGCTTTGTTTGGAAAACTGCAAATGGGAGAAGGCAAAGAACAGTAGCTGTGTGGGGAGATGGAGAGCATGGTGACTGACAGTCTTTCAAACTGTGTTACAAGTTCATCCTAATTTCAGTGTCTATTACAATGGGAGTTTTTATCTATAGTTTTTCAGCAGCAGCAGTGTCACATGAACTGTAGCTGCATCTGATATACATATCAGTGCTCCTGCAGCTTCCTGGGCCTAAGACCCCAATGATGAAAGACTTCAACTCTACCTGTGAATCTACAGGATGGTTCCCAGCTCTGTTCTTAGGAGGGTTGATTAGTAGTTTTTGCTGGTCCTAGGTGTTTGGAATAGAGATTTGAACCAGATGATGGCAGGGCATGAGGTTCTGCATGTCCAAGAGCTTTGTGTAGTCAGATTGGCTGTTAGCATCCTCAAATTAAAAAAAACCCCAAAACCAAAAAACAAACCAGAAAACCAAAACTGAATAATTTCTTCATGTTTATAGGGCTGTTCTTCTGAAATCCACTTAAATATTTTCTTTTCAATTTTTTTTGCACTTGTCTAGAGTGTTAGTGAAGGAAACCAGTTTAGATATTAAAGTTTTCTCTCTCGAAAGGTGTCGGGTGTTGGTTGAGTGCCTTCACACTTCTCTGAGCTCTGCTTTGCTTCTCACTTGACGAGTCTTGCATTATCCAATTGATTTCAGTCTTTTGTGTGTAAAAACAGCGGAGATGTCTTAATCTGATTAAAGCAATTCACTTTACAGACTGTTTCCATGCCCTGTAGACAAGCTTTGTCTTTAACTACTACCCTCAGTGTGTGAAGTGCTAACTGGTCAGCTTGTTTAAATTCCCCAAATGTTAATGGTTTCTAAATCTGAGCTGGCTATAAGGCTTTACTGCTTTTTCACAGTGAAGATTTTTACCAGTTTGCTTCCTGCCCCCTCCATGTGCCTGCCATAGGATGATCAGTTCTACAGGGGAAAAAAGAAAAAAAAGGAAAAAAAAAAAACCAAGCTATTTTTCTATTTTCAGCTAGCTGGTATTTACTAGTGGTTTCTTCCCTGCTATATAATCTCACTGGAGCTGTAATCTCTTGAGGTTAGTGAGCAGCGTAATTAGTCCTTTGTGGTTTTCCTCCAAAATTTGGTTATCTTTGGGTATTCTCCCCATATGTACAGTGCTGCTTACTCCTTACCAGCTCTTCCAGCAGTTGTGGGAGCATTCTGTCCCTTTCTGCACATGGAGGACCTTCCTGCAGAATGTACCTCATGTTTCAGCATTAACTGCTTTCTTCACGCTCTGTTTTTCCTGAAGGGAATCAGCAGCTGTCTTTCTCTCCCTTGGAATTTGAGACCCCCTTGATTTGTTGTGTAACTGGTGTTTCTGGCCACG
Organism: Fringilla coelebs; assembly: GCF_963513975.1. NCBI lineage: Eukaryota > Metazoa > Chordata > Aves > Passeriformes > Fringillidae > Fringilla > Fringilla coelebs. The sequence continues at coordinate 30,559,142 of NC_140067.1, read as the reverse complement.
CTGATGGTCGTCCTCTTCAGGGCTGATCCACCTCTGTCAAGCAGCCCTGAGCATGGGGTTTTCCATGCCTCGTCTTGTGTTGCTGTTGTTTGAGGGCTCCAAATCCTTTTTCCTCCTCTCCCTTCACACATAATGGGCAGCACAGTTGAACTGACAGGCTGATTCTCATGAATCTCAATCGAGACAGAAAATTCACTGGCTGCATAAAGGTTATAGAAACCTATTTTGTCCTTTACCTTCTGTCTAGTCTTAAACGCGTTTTTAGCTTGACTTTTTTCCTATGTTCAAGTTGGTTGTTTTCCACCCACTCCCACAAGAAAGCTTTTGAACCTAGGGGCAAGCTTTAACCACATAGTACAAAGGTCTGGGTTCTGATTCTGAGTTTCTATGAACATAATGAAACACTTATGGGCAGAAAGAGGAGAGAGGAGCATGTAGTGTCCTCCTGGGAGAAAGCTGTACCAGCAGCTCTGCTGCGTTCTCTGCCAGGACATTGCTCTCCCCTTACTTAAAATAAAACCTCTGGCCAGATCCTGCACCTTCTGAAATGCAGGATAATCAACCACAAAGCTACAGGAAAGCAGCTTTAGAGTGTCTTTCTCACAGCATTAATTGTTTTGGTATTTTTCATATCTATTTCTGCTTGGCTTTCTCTGAACTTGTGGGCAAGGAGTTTATTGGCATTACTTTCCTGTGGGTAGTTAGAGCAAAGCCCTTTCAGACTTGCTCTGGTTGTGGCTCGAGTTCCCTATAGCAAAGTTCTCTGACACGGCTTCTGATCTTAATACTACACTATTTCTTTTAAATTTATAGCTCAGAAAATATTTGAATTTATAGTAGGCAGATGACATGTGGAAACCCAATCACAACATCCAGATCACCTTGGCGTCGTAAAGAACACTGGGGCAGAAACAAAACTTTTCTTTTCCCCCTAGATTTTAACTGTCTCTTTAGCCAAAAAGAAAAATTAAATCTAGTCATAATTGTGCCCCAGTTGTGAGCTTCAGATTTGGATGTTGAAAATTGCAGCGTTCCCTCTAGTGTATCTTGTGCTCGTTTTACAGCAGTGCTTATCTGGTTTTCCCTCTTTGGAAAATAGTCTTGGTAGGATGTGAAATGCCAGGTTAGAGTGCAGACAAGGATTGGTATGGGCTCCAGGCTGGGTGGTATCACTTCAAGTGTTCATCTTGCCTGCACTCAGAGCCTTTCCTGAGAAGTCCCTCAGCCTTGGCTGCAGTGGCTGCTGGAAACTTGGCTGCTCCTTTCTGGCAGGGTCTGCCCTCCCCAGGACAAACCAGCCTTTTGAAAACCAGGGGGTGTCTGCCCAATATCCCTGTAAGCTCCCTAAAATTCACGAGGCTAACCTACCTTCTGGCAGGCCATGGCAAGCCAGAAAACCACCCTCAATTCACCATTTCTGTCTGTGCTAAATGCAGAAGAAAACTGTCAAAAGCAGCTGTCAAAGCCTTGACAATGTGCTGATGCTGTCTATATATGGCTTCTAGAAAAGGGGCTTTATCTTTCCAAGGCGAGGCTGCCTTCTCTCGTGCTGTACACACCCGAGTATTTCCAGTTCACACAATGCATGCAGCAAAACAAACTTTTTATGCTGGCTGAGATAGAAGGTAGTTTCTGGCACTTTCAGCTCTGGTAGAGTAGCAGAGAAGTAGCTTTTGAAGTGATTTGTGTTGAAATGCCTTGGTTTTGCATGTGTTGTGAAATTTTTATGAGAGATATAGGGAAATACAGGAAGACAGTGCTTTGTGCACAGAAATGCTAATTTTACTGTGAGAACTGTAGTCTTCTATTTCCCTTGTGATTTTTTTTTTCCAAGAGAAGTCACATGACTCTTTAATACTTATTTTAATATAGAATATGGCTACATTTACATTCACTTCAGCTGTAGTTGCATTTCAAAGGATGTCTATTCAGTCTAAAGCTGAAAAAGTACAAAGTATTTTTGTATTTGTTTTCTTAGCTTCTTCCACTTCGGAATTACGATAGAGAAAATATATCCCATTGTCTCTGTGAAAGAACTCTAAAGGCTGGTAGTAGTTTAATGACCTGCTAAACAGCAGTTCAAGGTGGGAATAATTTGTCAAAAACCCCAGGAAAATTAATCATTACTTTGCTAAAGCCTCTCTGCTGTGTCTGTATTTTCCCTAGCAAACCAAGTTGGAATCCTTGGTTGGGATCCTTCCTGTGACCCTGTCAGGCTCTTGTTCCCCCCTGTGTGGCTGTGCTGGGAGGTGCTTTTGGCCAAGTGCTGGTTAAGCTTTTACCATGTGGGTTACAAAATCAACTGGCCGCTCAGTTCTCACTGGGGACGCGGGCACTCGACGAGATTACAAAATTGTGTTTGAAAGCGCGAGCACAAAAGAAATAATCCTCTGAGTATTTGCTTCACTGGCTCGATTGGTGTGAGAAGAATGGAAATTCAAGGTGCTGGGATGAGGACAGCAAGGCTGGTTCCCCTCCTGGCTCACTTTAACCCTCCTGCAGCTCCCTGGAGAGCCCAGGGTGGTGGGAGTCCCCGGAATCCCTCGGAGCAGTTTCTCCTGGACACGGTGTAACTGAGCCCTGCTAACTAGAGCTAATCTCTGCTGTGAAAACAGGCTGCTGCCGTGGTAGACAGCAGCAGATGAGGTTTGGAGTCAAAGCCGTGTGGAGGTCGCGGTTAAATGGGACAGAAATTGTCAGACAGGTGCAAGTCAGCCCTGGCGTTCCTGCCTGCTGCGGGGAATGCCGCGCACAATCCCGGTAGTGTTTCTGTCGCTTGGGAACCCTGACCTGGGGGTTATCTGGAAGGGGCTCAGAGTGGAATTTTGCTCATTTCCTGAGAGCTCTGCAGCAGCAGCGCCATCCAAGTGCCCCTTTTTCAGAAATCAAGTTAACAGCAGCAAGCATACTTGTGTTGTGGGAAACGCTGATCGTTTTCCTGGGGGTCTGGGTTGAATTTAACTGTGTGCTCTGTAGGGATTGCAAGTGAAACGTTCCTCTAGTGCCTCGTGGTGTGTGTGACCTGTTTATGTGCTCAGGGTTATTGAGAAATAGCACTTCAAGCCCTGGGCTGCAGAAGCAGAGTCTGTTCCAAGCTGTCCAGTTGCTGGACTGAATTTGCTCGGGTTGCAGGGAGAGCTTAGTGGGACTGCTGTGTTAACTCTTCCCAGTCCCATTCCTTAGCCACCAGCACATCAACCTCGGTGCTGGTTTGTGTCAGTTCTCCCCTTGCTGAGTTTGTATTGAAAATTTAGCGCCCCTTGAGGAAAGGAAAACTATCTTTATTAAAAAAAAAGGGGGAGGGGGGCAGTCAAACCTCCAACAGCGGGCTGACAAGTGGGCAGTTCAGGTGGTTGGATACTATTGATGTCTTTAGGTGCCTTTAATTAAGGTTGGTAAATGCTTTCCCAATGCAATAAGGTTGTGGAAAGGGGGTCCATAAAGGTGTGGAAGTGTGTGAGTTTGGGGCCAGGGGACAACTGGAGACTGGGAAGAGCTTGTGACTTCTTGGTCTGTGGCTAAGCTCAGGACAGGACCCAGCTGATCTGGTTCTGAGAGCTTGATCTGGTAGTTTGGTGCTCTCCCAATGGCAGGCTGTGGTCTGGGTGGAATGGCTCAGTCTTTGTGGTTCCAAAGTGCCCTCTGCTCCTGCAGAGTTTCCATCCTTCTGGTCACTTTGGAGTGCTGCTTCAGGTCCCTGTGAAGGGAAGAGCACTTGGCAGAGCTGGAGGTTCCATCAGGACAGACCTCACTGGAGCTTCCTGTAGACTTGGATGAAAACTGGCTGGCCCTGAGCTGTGTTGTACTGAATGCCTTTTTAAAAACACAGTAGTGAAAATGTCAAGTGTGGGTTACAGAGCATCTCCTCAGAAATACCAAATTCTTTGCTGAAACTTGTCAACTGCTCTGGTGTTTTCCACTTATTTGCAAACATGATCCTGCCTGAAGTCAGAGGGCCACAACAGTACCTGCTGCAGCAAATTCTGGGATGCTGGTGACAATCAGCAGGTCAGCTCATGAGGGACAGATGCCCCTGTTTCAGTGCCAGGTACTCCTAGAGACAGTAAAAAAGAAGGAAAGGATTTGGGATTAAATATTCTGGAAGAAAGCTTAGGAGTAGCTGCTTTGTATTTCAGAGAATTTCAGTCCAGGATTCTGATCAGAAAGTGGTAACTGAGGACACTTAACCCAAAGTATGCAGGTGCCAACACGAATGTCTTTGGAGCTTGCTGAAATTACTGCACACTTTGCTTTGAAAACCCACCTTCAAGAAATTCCGGGAAGATTTGGTTGCCTGATGAACAAATCTGTATTTGATTCCTCTTTCAGTCTGGCTCTTTTGATGCTGCCAGAGATGAAATTCAACTGTGTGATAGTGTCTTTGTTTTTGTTCCAGTCCTATAAAATGTTCATTCCCCTGAATACGCTAATGAAGCTTTGACCTGACATGTATTGTAGCTGTGGGTTTGATGGTTGTTTTCTTTGCTTTTCTTTCAGCTCTGCAGTGTATGGATGACTCCAAGCCATGTGTTAATGAGGGAAAGTGCATTCCATATCAAAATGGTACAGGATATTGCAAGTAAGTTGGTTTCATTTCTAATCAATTTAATTACCCATTTTCTTTCCTTCAGGACCTTAGCCAGAAAGGAAATGTGATTTTTTTTGAGATTTTCTTGCAGGGTTCTTCCAGCATAAGAGTTTTAGCACAGTTGGTGTTTCTTTCTAATGCATTAGTTCTTGTGTGCTAGCTTTTTGTAATGTAGAGATCTGGGATTCTTGTTCAGTGTTTGGGTTTGGATCTTGTCTGTTGGATTTCTTTGCGCTAGGTTGGGAACTGAGGCCAAACCCATCGCAGAGGTAAACGCTGTACCTTGTTTCCAGACCCACAAACTAAGTTGAAACTTGCTCTCCATCTTAATAGCTCACCTTACTTTATGGAGCTCCAGCCTCAATTTAAATATTTTTGAGGTTTTTCAGAACTGTTCTGCACTCTGGAGGGTGCCAATTCCCTCCTACTGCTTGAGAGCAAGTAATACATGTGAGTTGCTAAAACACACTAACAACCCCCCAACCAAACATCCACATTTGTTTGCATCTTGTAAATTGATTTTGGTCAATGCTGACACCAATCTTCACTTCGTTGCTGCATGGGAAGCTCATCAGCAGGAGCTTTGGCAGGGTGTGTGTTATCTGGAGAACATCACATCTATTTAAATGCAGTTCACCTTTCAAACTACAGTACTTAGGTATTTTATTTTATTTTTTTAAATAAAGCGCTATTTTGCCAAAAAATGAATCCTCTTTCTTTGCTTGGGTTAATTTACTACGTCTGCAGTAACCCGATTATTTTCTAGAGGTTGTTTACTGCATCAGTTCAAGTTGTGTCATTTTCTAGCATGCTAAGACACTATCTTAGTGCCAGCCTTCTTTAAATATTAGTGAATTTTGTGCTGTTGATTTGGCTTGGCTAACACAGAACTATGCTCCTCACACTTCTTTACGCTTCCATCTTCCCTAACCACAACCTTTAGTTCTCTATTAATGTGGTACATAGAGCTTGATGTACTGAAATTGCACCTGTGGCACACAAAGGGGAAATCATCATCTAACTGGAGACTCTCCTCAGGTTCAAATCAATACCTGATGTGCAGAAAGGCCACAGAAAAGCAAATATGTAACTTGTTATTCCCTGTAAGTGTCTTCTAAAATTTCTAACTCTTGCTGGTTCCTATTTTTTTTTTTTTCATTTCCAGGCTTTTATATTGATTTAAGCTTAAAGAAGCTGCCCTTCTGAAAAGAGAGCAGGAACTTTTCCTGCTTTTCACTTCTATTTTGAGTCTGAAACAAGAAATGGGTGTCTTCTGTAGGTCTTTCTGGTGTGTACTTAAGCGTGTTAGTCTGGAGCCGAAGTATGTAGGTCACAATAGAGGTAATAAACAAGGCTGGCATTGATGTTGGTGCTGCTTTTACCTTCCTCAGGACATTTTCTCCAACTTGCATGTTCCTCTTAACCATGTCTGAACAATTGCTTTTTACAGCCTCTGTTGGTTCATCTGATTAACTCTGCCCTGTTTGTAGTGCAGTCCAGATCTTGACGCATTTCCCTCGTTACAGTGGCAGCTTTGACCAGCGGTACATTTTTTTTTTAGCCCACATGTACAATAATAACGTTGCCTTCCTCCTTGTTGTGCAAAGTGTTCTTGCTGGTTTTAGACCTACCCCTCCTTCAAGAAACAGCTCAGCTCCTTTGCAGGTGCTGTATTAACTGGAAAGGCTAACAAAGAGCTGTATACAGAGATTAGTAAGTGCCTTTTAGTTCTGCCTCGAGAACACTTTTTTGCAGAAAGGAAGGAACAAAGTAGCAAAACCCACCTCAATTGTGGAGTCTCTACCTTTAGCAAGCTGATTCTTAGCATCCTGTTTTGGTTTTAACTTTTTTTTTTCTTTCCTGCACTATGAGGAACTCTGAATAGGGGAACTTTCTCTCCGGTTTAGTAACCTAAATGACTTTCTGAATTTTTGATGGTTATGAGAGTAGAAATGTTTTGCTCAGGAAACTGAATTTATTACTAAAGCAAGTGGCTTGGCTTCTGAGGCTGCAGGATCTCTCAATGATTAGCAGCATCTCCACCCCTTCCACTTTCTTAAAGTTATCTGCAGTACTTCCTTTGCTGGGCAATAAGTTATTATAACTGGCTCTCTTCCTCTTTCTGTATCTCCTCTTGGCTGAGTTGTTTGTTGTAGTGTGTGGCTGGGCCATCCCGCCAGCCTTGCTGTCTCCAAGGTGAACTGCTGAGGGAGAACCTGCATCAGCAATAACCAAATGTGATAAGATATGAGTAAGCACTGATAACCAAACACCTCGTCTGGGTGTTTGGCCCAGCAGTGGATGGCAGCATATTGCTGAAGCAGCTCCTTTGAACATCCTGTAGCATCCACTCTGTTAAAAGGAAAGCTGGTTTTCTGCTGAGAAACCTTCATGGTGGTGTGTCTGGCATCTGTTATGGGAACAGTGAGTGTGACCCCTGTGAGGAAGCTGGGGTTGAGCTTTATCAGATTGCTGCTGTGAGTGCCCTTTAAGTAGCTCTGTTCCCCTGGTGACGCTGCTGGCCCATGGCTGTCCTTCTGTGGCACTGCTGACAAAGTTACTGACCTCCTCTGACCTTGATTTTATATTTAGAAAATTACACATTCCTGTGTTTGCATCTTCCAAAGACAGATTTTTTTTGTGCGTGTGAGAGCTCTTTCCTACCCTCATTCAGGGACTCTCATGGTGGGGATGCAGGCTTTATTCCACAGAATTTGTCTGTATCTGCAGCAGCACTGGAGGGCACCTGTCCTTCCAGGCTTTCCTGGTCCTGCTTTGACAAAAGGCAGGTTCAGTTTGGAGTTTGGCTTTGCTTTGCACTGTGATGGGTGTTTTGTTGTCCTGATGAGTGGGGTTTTTTCCCCCTCAAAGCCTCTCTAGGCAGCCTTTTACACACTGTCAGTGTGTCAAACACCAAGGGACCTTCTTGTATCCTCTCATATCCAAGGAGAAGCAGGGTGACGGTTCCTTGCTGCTCAATGCTGATTGTGAGCACCACAGCAAAGCAATTTCTTGTCTCCCTGTGCCTGATGACTGGGAAGCAGCAGTGGGAAGAGTCCAGGGGGCAGAGCTGTGAGCTTGCAGCGTCTCTGCAGCTGCAGCAGGCTGGGGAGGAAGGTGTGGGCACAGGGAGCTGCTTCAAGGACAAGCAGAGCAGGGCTTTTGGCATCGCTGCCTGCTGTTTTCTGAGCAGGAGGATCTGCTCCCTGCAGGATGGGGCAGTGCCTCTGCTTGGAATGGGGCAGGGCCCAAGAGCAGGGAGTCTCCTGACTGATTTCCACAGTGTGGCCTCTCCCAGCTTCCCACCCCAGTGGCAGGGAGCAGAAGGAAGGCTGTGCCAGGGGGAGAAGCAGAAGTGGGAAGGGAGTTGACACAGGGGTGCTGCAAGGTTCGGGGAGGAAACTGGGCCTTGCTGCTTCTTGTGCTTGGCAGGCTTTGAGGACTGAATCTGTGACCTTAGGACTGTTGCAATTTGTGTGTCCAGAAGGGATGGCTGTGCCTCTGTGGAGCCAAGCGCTGCTTTAACACTGAGGTCTTCTGTTACTCCTGATGGTGTAAAAAAGCTCAGAGCTGTGCTCAGTCAAATGGGGACACTGGAGTGCCAAAAGGACACTCTCCTGCAGCTCATCCTTTCCTGCCCCAGGCTGCCAGGGTTTGCATAGCTTTGTGTGCCTCTGTCTCTTCAGTGAGCAGCGTTTCTCTCGCTGAAGTTTGTGCACCTTTTCCATAGCACGATACAGTTTATGTGTAGATTGGCAACAGGAGGACCTCCAAAAAATGCTAAACTCAAAGCAGCAATGGCATAGCAGTAAGGGGTTTCTATCTTAGTGCTAGCTGCCAGTAGCTTCACCTCCTTTGCAAGGTTTTTTTGACCTACCTTTCCTTCAAGACGGACCTTCATAAATGAATTTTGACTTGGATTTAAGAGGACTTCTGGGGCTGAAGGCAAGAGGCAAGATCCAAGACTGCAGAACTGCTTCTGAGACTGCAGCTGATATCTGCTTGGGATCTGTCTCGAGAGACTAATCACTCCTCGGCTAGTGAATGGGGAATGCCCATAGGAGACCTTGTAGCAGGATGAGGTCTGAGAGTTTTCCAGAAGAGGCTAAATGCAGAAGTTGAGAAGTTGTCCCTTTCTGAGAATGGTCTGCCCTTTTCTGTTTCCTTCTGTCTCCTTTCAGAAGTTAAAGGAGACCCTTGAGACCAGGGCAGAGGAAAAAGGGGAGAGTACAGCGCAGCTAGCTTGGATTCTGGGAACAGAGTAGCGATTTTCAGTCAGGATTTTTTATCGTGAGTTACCTGCGCGCACCAAAAGCCCTTCAGGGCTCCCATGGGCCAAAAAAGCTGAGTTAAACCCTGTCTGTTCAGAGTGTGGCTGCTGTGGAGTGGCTCTTTCTGTGTGCTGGGAACAATGGCTGAGTGCTGCTTTAAAGGCAGGGCAGGGAGGCCGTCCCATCCCGGCGCTCGCGTTCGGGGTATGACGCATCAATGGGCGCCTCGAGACGTGGGAAGGAGCGTTTGTAAAGCTAACCAGAGAATCCTGTTCTCCCTCCTGAGAGGAGGTGTAGGTGTGGGAGTCAGAGCCCGGGAGCCAGAGGGAAGTCTGGTTAAGATCTGTAACCCTTCTCGCCTCAGTCAGCAGAGGGAATTTTTTAGCGTCGTCGATGAAGCGTCTTCCAATCCAAGTGGAGGAGAGTTGGGTTGGAGGGGGGAGAGGCAGGACTACGAGGAAATGCTTCCCTTTGCCTTTTAAATTAAAACCATCTGCTTTCTTCTGTGCATCTCCAGATGATATCATGGGCCTGGGTAGAAAACTCCCATGAAAATCAAACATCTGGAAGTCTGGTTAAAATTGTCCATAAGGTGCATTTGAAGAGGCTGGCTCGTGAATGTGCCCAGGCAGACGTAGTACAGCAGATGAGGAAGTTTTTCCAACAGACCAGACATATTTTCCAGAAGTCTATTGAAAGCAGGAGAAAATGAAGTTTTGGAAGGTAACTTTGGTGTAGTTCTGTGGCAGAGGAACCAAAAGCACAGCTTTTGTGAGTCTTCTGCTTTGGCTTGCAGCATTGGGCTGTTAGAGTGAATTTCTCTGGATTTGTGGATACTTCAAATTTGGATAAATACCTTCGTTTTGTTTCTACGTCTCTTGTTTAGCTCCATGAGAGCCTGAGCTAAGGCAAATGCAGGCTGGAGCTGAAAAGGAGGAGGGAAAAAAAAAAAAAAAAGGCTGAGCTCTAAAGTATTTGTGCTGGAAAGTAGCCCAGAGAGAGTAAAGGAGAAGCTTTAATTAGAAGCAGCTGCATAGCTGATGCAGCCCACAGGACATTTTCCCATTTCAACCTCTCTAGCTTTCAGAAATCATGATTTGAATTAAGTTGTATGTGAAATTTGTTCTTAAAAGATTAAATTCCTGTTGAAGTAGGCTGAGAGACCTCATGTGCTTCCAGAAAGTGCCAGAACAAACTTCATCTTCCTGTTTCTTTTTCTGAGTGTTAAATGGAAAACTGAGGAGAAACAGTGGCTTTTATTTGGAAAAGATTTGGTTTCCTGTTCTGATCATGTCATTTGGAGCTGACACAAGCTGCTACAATTTTAAGCTGCTCTGTAGACAAGTGGGGTTTTTTTTTCCTCTCTAAAGAGAACTTGAAAGAGTAGGTTGGGATGAGAGCAGAGCAGGGGTGGTGGGAAGCTGGAGCTGCTGTTGAGTTTAATCATATCCTATAAAAAAGTCTGGACTTAGACTTTGTGTTTTCAGTGTTTGCCTCAGTTCTTAGAGAAATGATGCGGTGCCCAGCATGAATCAGGAGCAAATATTTGCAGTTAGAACTAAGTTACTGGTATTTGTGCCTAGAAATGTTTTTGACAGGAGACATGGTTGAAAATCTGGGCTGTAGGTTTTTTGCTCTTTAACATTCAAAATGGATTGCACTGAATTGCTGGAGGGCAAAATTGCATCACTCCTGTGACCAGGCACTTCTCCAGGAGGAGAACAAAGTGGTGGGTACAAGAGCCATGGGTACCTGACCTACCATCTTTCCATGGGCAGGCACATCCCTCCTGCCAGATAAAAAGAGCTGAAGTTAAAAGAGGTTTTGCTGTTCCCTGTCGGGAGCACTCCCCCATGTTTTTCTCAGATTAGCCTCAGAAGATACCAGAACAAGCCTGGTCTTGGAGTGCTCCTCAACTTTGCACCAGAACATTTGTGTACAAAATGCTGGGCTGTTTGTTTGTGGGTGATGGCTGTCTCAGAGCACATATCTCAGCTTTCCTTTTAATTCATACCAGCAATGCTCTTCATCAGTGTTTAGGCTCCCTTCTCCCTCTTGTCTAGGGGCAACAGCCAAATGCACCTTCCAGTGTCCCTGAGTGTTAGGAGCTGGACAGAAGGCGTGTTTTGGGGGTTTATTTACTTGTGGACAAACCATGAGATGTTCCTCTAAACTTTCTGGTTTGCTTTACAGCTGTTCAATGAAAAAGCGCTTTGGCACTTAAACCAAAACACACCTAGAATTTATTTTGCAGTTGCTGGTGCAGTTGGAGGGGCTCTGATGAGAGCCTAGGTGGAGTTCAGTGCTGCTCTGGTTTGTTGCTCTTTCCTTTGTCGTAAAGAGAGCTGCAAGTGCTCCGTGTGCTGCAGTGTCTGAGGAGCTTGGAGCAGTGATGAAACCGGGAGAAATCCCTGTGACCAAGCCTTGTGAGACTCTGGGACTGCAGTTCAGCTTGTCTTGACACAGCCATGGGCTCACAGCGCTGCCCAGAGACCTGGCTCAGCTGTGGCTGCCCAGCCAGTGTCTGAGCAGGGGCAGAGCTCTGGGAGCAGGCTCTGGAGCCGTGGGAGCCGAGCTGAGCTCCAGCTCCTGGCACAGCTGTCTCTGCTGGCTGCCAGAGCTCGGTGGGATCCTGCAAAGCCGTGCTGCAGCCCGCTGGCGTTTGGACTGCTTTCCAAGCCAACCAAGGAGAGATTTTGGATGTGAAGGGAAGCCTATAGCCCGTGTGGTTAGGCCCAGAATAGCCCAGGACTGCCTCTCGTGTGATGTGGCCGTGGCTCACGCTGACCCGCAGCCTTAGGCTGCTGCACCGAGCATGGCACAGGAGGCAGAGGATATTCTGCATTGCTGCTGTCTCAGGATTTGCTTTCTGTGACTTTATTAATCCTGCCGTGCCCTGCAAAATCTCTCCTTTCATGTCTACTCTTGGGCATGAAGTTGAAAGTACCAAGGTATGGTGAAAGGAGCCTAATTTGGGCGTGGGCAATGGTAAATTACAATTGTGCACGTATGACTTTCCTGCTTTAGCCAGATGGCTAAAGCCAGTTAATAAATTTTAACATGAGAAAAAACAGTTGTGGTCATCTAGAATGGCCCCTTGCATAACTTGGATAATAACCTCTCTGAATAGCTTTGTTTGAACTAGCGTGCATACTCTCCCTGAACAGCCAATCCTGGGGCTCTTTTAAACAAGCATGAGTGATGGAGAAATTCCACTGCAACCTTAAATGCGTTCTTCCAGTTGTTTCTCTCTGCTGCTGAGAGACTGTGTACAAGCCTGTGTCTGAAAATGAAGATACTGCCCTGTTTCTGAAGTCAATTCATCTGGCTTAAAGTTTTAAATGCTCTGTTCTGTTATCGTGGATCTTGTAGATTGGGAATTGTTAAATCTGTGTTTCATAGGGGACACTTGGAGCTTTTGATTAACTGTCTTGTTCCCTTTTCCCTTTGCTAAATAGACTGAGCCACCTGAGCTCTTCATTGTGGCCAGAGTTTTCTATTAATCATTACTGTTGGCTTCTTTGAATTCATTTGAGCTCTTCCCTCTTAAAGAGCAAGCACCAGAACTGACGTAGGGGCTGTGCCAAGCATTTATCAGGTGTAGCATAATCTCATTTATTCCTTCTTGATATTTGCCATTTGTACTTGTAAAGTATCCCTGGCCAAACTGTCACTCTAGGAATTCACATTTATCTGGCTATTAGGAATCCCTGGAGCAAGTATGCTGTTCCCTGCTCAGTTTTCTGTTTTGGGTGGATGCCCTATGTGTTTTGTTTCTAGATGTCTGACTTTGCAGTGCTAAAGTGCATTTTGGGTGCTGACTGCCTTGCTGCTCTCTATCAACAACTTGTCTTCTCTCCTACCTACATATTTCACCAGCTTTGATGTTTTCCGTTGTTAATAATCAATAGATGCGTTGAATAGCATAGGAACAAAAGCAGATTCCTGTAGGATTCTGTCAAACAACTTCATGTCCATTCTTTGATTTTTCAACTAATTTTTAGAGCCTGTCTGGTTAGTTGTGGGGTTTTGTTGTGATGTTTTTTTGTTTGGTGGTTTGTTTTGTTGTTTTTTTTTTTTTTGGTGGTGGGGGTTGTTGTTGTTGATGTGGTTTTGCTTTTTTCTTCCTCCAATCTACAATACACTTTTAAAGCATAAGGAAAAAAGCAGTTTCTTTACTGTTACATTCCTGCTTGAGGACTAGAGACTTTGTGTGTTTCTAGCAGCTGGAATCTCCTCCCTTCAGATATGAGTAACTCACTGATTTAATAATTACCCCTTTCCTGATCTGGAACAAAGCATATCTAATGTTCATCTCTGTTTTTTTTTTTTACTATGAAATACATGTTCTCTTGGGCTGTCTCTTGGGTTACTCACCAGCTGTGCACTACAGAAGGAGCTGCAGGGGGACAGTCCTGTGTGTTAGGTGTTGTTTTTATCCAGGATGTAGCCCTGCAGATTTCTGCTACCTGAGAGAAGCCAAGGGACCTGGGGGGGCACAGAGGTGGGCTTTGCAGCCTTGCTTGCCTGGATCCTCTGTCCCTGGAAGTTAAATGGTAAATCTGTAGTACAAAGGCCGGTTGAAAGATGGATTACAGCTGACAAGCGTAGTCAGACTGTATTGACATAAGTTTAGGTTAGAGAGAAGTAACTGCAATTATTCTGCAGTTGGAGATCTTTGTATAAAGTACTGCCCTGGCTGCAGATAGTGTGTGTGTACTCGTTTTTCTGTGGGAGACAGAGGAACAATGACCTTGTCGTTAGGGTGCTCGCCAGGGGCGTGGGAGACCTGACTGCAGTGCTTGTGTTGCTATTTGAGTGCAGGCTGCAGCCAGTCCCAGTCCCAGATGCACTTATCAGCATGAGGATAACAGTGTATTCCTGTCTCACGGGAGCCTCGTGCAGAAAGAGCTGCTGCAGAGCTCCAGGTCCCCAGACGCTGCGTTTGTACAATGTTTATAAATGTTCTGGGAAGATGGATGATACCTGCTGTTAATGCCTTATTAAACTGCTTGATTTTCTTCTAGAAAAGGGTGCTCGTTAGGATGGGAGTAGGTGGAAGGCATTGTTACTCTGCAGTTCTTTAACACTTGGGCTTTCACTGAAGCTTTGGAGGGAAGTGCAAAAACATGATTCTGCATTTGATACAGCCCTGATTGAATGTGGTATTTATTTTGCAATGAGCGATTTCACCATTTGCACTTAAGTTTGCTCCCGTTTGGGGCAGTCCCACAGGAAGTCCCTGTTGCACGTGTGACGTCAGCCTTGGGCTTTGTTAGTGCCACCATCAATTATGGCAAACTTCAAGACTTTTGGTGGTCGTGGGACTTCATTCCTGGACTCTTCCCACTTCATTTCTCCTCTCTTGCAGGTGTCGAGAAGGCTTCCTCGGAGACTACTGTCAGTACAGGAACCCCTGCGAGAGCAACACCTGCAAGAACGGGGGAACCTGTGAAGCTGCATCCCTGATAGGAAAGCCAACCTGCAAGTGTGCCCCAGGATTCACGGGGGAGGAGTGCCAGTACTCAGAGTCTCACCTCTGCTACGTGTCCCAGCCCTGCCTGAACGGGGGCACTTGTCACCCCCACGGCCAGGACACGTACGAGTGCGTCTGTCTCCCGGGCTTCACAGGTGGGCTTCTGCATCCCTGCCTCCAGATCCCCTCCTTTGGGAACAGCTTCACCCTGGAATGTTCTGGGCCGGTTGTAATATGCTCTCAAGTTTTCGAGGTCCGGCACAGGAAATGAGAGGAAGTCTAAATGACTTCATGACCAAAAAAAGCAAAGGGGAATAGGGAATCAGACTCCCTACCCGTTACACGTAAGCAGAAAAATATTTGGTTCTTGTGGAGTTGTCCACATGGGAAAACTGAATGCAGAAACTACTCTGGAGTGGCTGTTACACTTTGAATTCAGAGTCTAGTTTAAAACAAGGGCAAATTTAGCCAGCAAAATCTGTCTATGGGAAAACAATATTTTGATGCCTGAGGGGAAGCGTGGAAATTTATTCCTTTCACTCTCGAAGGGGAGGTAGAAGAAGAGTGACTGTCAATGTGTGTAGTATGACTTCAGGTCATTTTTATAAATCACAACGTCCTGTATCTTGCTGCGACCCAGTAAATGGCTTCATGCTGTAACCCCAAATTTATTTCCATTTCAGATACAACACGGTAAAATACAGACATCAGTTTTCCTGTAGTAATGTAAATCTTTAATTCAGTAATGATTTTGAGGCAGCGGAAAAGAGATACTGTTTTCTACAGAAATAACCTTTTGTTCACTTCCTAAAGGGAAGGAATGCCAGTGGATCGATGCCTGCACATCCCAGCCGTGTGCCAATGGAAGTACGTGCACCGTGTCTGGAAACAAGTTCTCCTGCACCTGCCTGGCGGGCTACACGGGCCAGAGGTGTGAGACAGACGTGAACGAGTGTGCCACGCCGGGGCTGTGCCAGCACGGGGGCACCTGTGTCAACCTGCCCGGCTCCCACCGCTGCCAGTGCCGGCCCGGCTACACCGGCCCCCGCTGCGAGAGCCTCTACGTGCCCTGCTCGCCGTCCCCCTGCCTCAACGGGGGCACCTGCCACCAAACCAGCGACTTCACCTTCGAGTGCAACTGCCTGCCAGGTGAGCCTCCAGAGAGCCCCTCCTGGGGTCTGTGCTCCTGCCTGCTCCTCCAGAGAGCTCCTCCTGGGGTCTGCACTCCTGCCTGCTCCTCTGGGGAGCTCCTCCTGGGGTCTGCACTCCTGCCTGCTCCTCCAGAGAGCTCCTCCTGGGGTCTGCACTCCTGCCTGCTCCTCCAGAGAGCTCCTCCTGGGGTCTGCACTCCTGCCTGCTCCTCCAGAGAGCTCCTCCTGGGGTCTGCACTCCTGCCTGTTCCTCCAGAGAGCTCCTCCTGGGGTCTGCACTCCTGCCTGTTCCTCCAGAGAGCTCCTCCTGGGGTCTGCAATCCTGCCTGCTCCTCCAGAGAGCTCCTCCTGGGGTCTGCGCTCCTGCCTGCTCCTCCAGAGAGCTCCTCCTGGGGTCTGCGCTCCTGCCTGCGCCTCCAGGGAGCTCCTCCTGGGGTCTGCACTCCTGCCTGCTCCTCCGGGGAGCTCCTGGGGTCTGCACTCCTGCCTGCTCCTCTGGGGAGCTCCTCCTGGGGTCTGCACTCCTGCCTGCTCCTCCAGGGAGCTCCTCCTGGGGTCTGCACTCCTGCCTGCTCCTCTGGGGAGCTCCTCCGGGGGTCTGCGCTCCTGCCTGCTCCTCTGGGGAGCTCCTCCTGGGGTCTGCACTCCTGCCTGCTCCTCTGGGGAGCTCCTCCTGGGGTCTGCACTCCTGCCTGCTCCTCCAGAGAGCCCCTGGGGTCTGCACTCCTGCCTGCTCCTCCAGAGAGCTCCTGGGGTGTGTGCTCCTGCCTGCTCCTCCAGAGAGCCCCTGGGGTGTGTGCTCCTGCCTGCTCCTCCAGAGAGCTCCTCCTGGGGTCTGCGCTCCTGCCTGCGCCTCCAGAGAGCTCCTGGGGTCTGCACTCCTGCCTGCTCCTCCAGGGAGCTCCTCCTGGGGTCTGCACTCCTGCCTGCTCCTCCGGGGAGCTCCTCCTGGGGTCTGCGCTCCTGCCTGCTCCTCCAGAGAGCTCCTCCTGGGGTCTGCACTCCTGCCTGCTCCTCCAGGGAGCTCCTCCTGGGGTCTGCACTCCTGCCTGCTCCTCCAGAGAGCTCCTCCTGGGGTCTGCACTCCTGCCTGCTCCTCCAGAGAGCTCCTCCTGGGGTGTGCGCTCCTCTCGGCGTTTCTGTGCCCTGGCAGCTGGCAGGGACAAATCCCTCTGTAGTGCTCCTGCACTATTCATTCATTTCTGAGTGCTGGGATTTCAGCACACGCAAAGGAAGGAAGGGGAAGACGGTCAGGAATTGCAAATGTCTTTGGAACCCAGTTGGAGTCAGAGAATCAAGTAGGTGCAGGCTGCGAGGTGGGTTCAAGGAGATTAGGGTGGGATCTCACAGTGCCCGTTTGGAATGTGAAATTCTATGAACACAAGCATCTACAAACACATGGTTTTGTGTCAGTAAAGGCCTCAGGTAACTTCAGTGTTTGAAGAATGCTCATGTGTCTTTTTCCTTCTCCGTCTGTAGCCCTAAGACACACTAAGTTCTATTCTCTTCTTTTTTTTTTTCCTGCTCCAGTTCCTCCAAATCTAACAGGGTATCAGTTCCAGCTCACCACACCCTTTTTGTCTCCTGATGAATTTTGATTGCTTGTTTTCTGATGCTGTCAGCTGCCCTGAGTTCATGCATAACAAGGGTGACATGCTAGCTCAGGATCAGGGGCTGCACTGTTCTGTGTCACCTCTACAAGTGACCAAGTGTCACCTGGTTGGGATGTTGTCTCATCCTGTCCTCCTCCCTATCCACTTGTCAGCCTTGACCACAGGGCCCTACTAGCTGTCTTTGCATATTCAGGGTATTTTTAGTCTGATTTTTTTTTTTTTTTTAACTGAGTAATTCAACTCCATGGGAAACTGAGTGTTTGGAAATGCTTTTGACTAGACTTCCTACTTGAATGTATTGCAGCTTGGCACACACAGCCTTGGTGTGTGGTAATCTAGAAAAGTAAACTCTCTTCCCTTAAGCATGTCTCTGTTACTGATGTGAAAGATGCAGCTGCCATGGACTGTTTGGGATGAATATAGAGTGGCTGTGTTCTCATGAGGATCATCTGGAGTCACAGGTCTGTGTGGAAAGGGCATTTAGAACTTGTGAAAACTGTTCTCTTTTTGAAGACCCTTGTCTTGAAGTGTTGGCTCAAATGGCCTTAAATGTACATTGCCAACCTTAGTGTCTGCACAACCACTTTCTGGGCTGTCTGAGCAAGCATGTGACTTTGAAGAATTTAGCAAAGTCAGTCTAAAAGTAGAAGGATGGATCATTATTTTTGAAAGCGATTATTCTAACTGTGCTTGGAGGGAGAGTGCTTTGAAAGAGTCTTTGAAAATGCAGGGCCTTAACCAGCCATTGCCCTGGAGGAATTTATTGCTTTTCTGCTTTGCATCTTTTTAAAATGAAATGATAAACCAAGTATCTCTGGATTAACAGTCTTGTCTAGAAATACAGAATTTCCTTTAAAGCCAGATCTGTTTAGCCAGTTCAAGGACTTTAAGGCCTCGTGCAGGAGCAGTGTGGTGGGAGGAAGAAGAGAGAGAGATGAAGTTGGAAGGGCTTGATCCTGTCAAGCTGGTGAGACAGTTTGCTTTAGAGATTCTCTTACAGGTCACGAGACTGAGTAGGAGCAGATTTTCCCTTAGACAAGTGTGTGGGCTGGCTGAAATACGGTCAGGAAATGGAAATGAGATTACTATAGTAACAGTTACACACCTACACTCCTCACACGTTTTGGATTATTAGCTGTCTTCTTTGACTTGTTACACAGTGTGTATAGTGGGGGTGAGTTAATGTGGCTCTGAGAGCCTTTGCTTTTCTGGTTCCTGTATTTGTTTAAGTTGCCCATGCTGTTTTGCTAGCTTGATTTTTTTTTTAAACAGTCATTTGAAAAACAGCAAAAAAGGGAGCTGTTGGAGAGGCCCAAATGCTTACATTAAACTCTCTGATAAAGGCAGGGCAGCCAGCCATGCAGAGCAGAATTTCTGAAGTGTTGGAAAAGGTTCTGTCTGGAAAGGAAAGGTCAACAGAAAGAGAAGAGAAATGGTGGCCTGTCACGCCTGGGGAGGATGTGAACAAGGGCTGCTCCTCTGGAAGACAGTGCCAAGATTATGGAGGAGAAATTCCACTTCAGACTCCCTCTCTGAATTGGAGCAATGCCGACGATACTGTGACTATAAATGGAATTGCTCTGGCCCTTCTGGACTGCCTTAGGATGCTGCCATTGCTGAGTGTTCAGGCAGGAGGCAGTTACATCCCAAACTGCTGGAGTGGTTTTTGATAGGATTTTGCGTCTTGGCCCCTGTAAAAGTCACACTTTGAAGAAACTGTGCCCAAGCAGCAGTTTAGGCATAATTAGGCTACTACTGGCCTTGAAATGGGTTCTTGTTTCCTGTAGATGGTTCCTTCTTAGCTTTTCAGTGATTTAATCTATTTGTGAGTACAGATAGGTGAGAATGAGAGCTTGGAAAAGTAGGAAGAACCTAGAATCCTGAGCTGTGTGTGTCACAGCAGCTTTTTCTGCTGTCACACGAGTACTGTTTATGTACAGTGCAGTCCAGCTGCTATTTCAAATTCCCAGGTTCCCATGTCACTTGTGGATGTACACAAACAAATCCTGCATTAGGTAATCCATGAAGTCATGTGTGTTAAGTCAGCATTTGGTGGCAAGCACCAAGTGAAGTTACACATATACACTACTGGTATTGCACCTGTCTGGAAGGTAACCTCATTTTTTATCCGTTTGGCTTAATCATTTTTCCTCTGGGCTTTGTTGATTTAGGTAGGAACAGGATTGTAGGCAAGTGAGCATGTTAGGTCAATCATAACAGTGTAGTAGTGAAAAAAAATTCCTTGTAGGAGACGTAACCTGAAGCATTACCAACTCCTTTGAATATAAGAATGAGCTAGTAGTTATAAATATTTGACAAAAAAGGACTTCATTTGGCAACTAACCTTTAATGGAATGTTAAACAAGTCAATAGAGGAAGTTCTTAGCTGGGAAAGTGATTATTCATTGTTATCCATCAAAATAATTACCCATTAACTAAGATAAGGACCCTAGGGAATTCCAAGGGCTTGTTCAGGAAGCGATCTGTCAGGCTGCAGCGGGTGTTTATGAGAGCTGCAGCACTTCCTGGGAAGAGGAAGTAACCTCAGCTGTTTATGAGAGCTGCAGCACTTCCTGGGAAGAGGAAGTAACCTCTCACTGGTTCCTGGCTGAGTGTCACCACTGGGGACTCACACACACACGCACACAGAGCTCCCCGTGCTGGGCAGCTGGGTTTGGCCATGAGCACCTTCCCCTGGGCTCTGAGCCTCTCCCTGCCTGCCTGCAGCCCTGGGGCTTGGCCATGAGCACCTTCCCCTGGGCTCTGAGCTCCCTCCTGCCTGCAGCCCTGAGCCCAGCTCAGGTGGGTGCCCCTCTGCTCCAGGTGAGCAGCCCAGGTGCTGCCTTGAGTAGCCCGGCTTGGTTTTAGCTCCCTACATCCCTGATTTCATGTCAGCAGGCCCTAAGTCTGGAAATAACATGATATTTTTCAGTTCTAATTTCATGTCCTCACTACTAACTGGGCCTGAAATGAGCCTAGAAAGTCTGAGGTGTAGCTGATAGGTTGAAATAAGGCTAAAGGACTAAGATTTGGAGGGAATTGGATCAGCTGCTCAATAACGGGGTGGAGGTTTCAGATGACATAGGAATCAAGTTATCTGCTTGTGTCAGTCTGTGTACTAGGGGAAGAGCAACATGCTGTTAGCAGTGGGAACACTTTTCCCCTTGAGGTTCCCATTCCTTAGTTTGATGTGCTCTGAGATATGGAGCAAAAGTCAGGATGTGGATTGCAAAGTGCTCTCGTGCAGGGAGGAAACACAGGACAAAATGTGAGTCCCAGCACAGGGGGGAGCAGGAAGCAGTGTCAGGTGTCCAAATACATTAAAACACTGAGCTCAGTGGCTTTCTGGAAGAGAGTCAGGTTATATAACTGCAAAATTAGACCCTGGGACCCAGCTAGAGAAAACCTGAGGTATCTCAGAGCAGCTCTTTGGTAGTATAACTGGTTAAAATGTGAAAATATAGGACGGCTTGGTGAGATTTTAGTAGTGGGATGACTTCCATGCTTTATTCTGGAAAGAATTGAGCCTCTTTAAATTTGTGCGAAGTACAGTGAGGGAGTTTAAATGCCTGCTGTCAGAAATTTGTTTACTAGAAAGTAGGGCTGGTCTTCATATTATACAAACTGAGGAGATAAGAACTTAAACCTTTTGTCTTTGTGGTTGTGGGTGCGTTTCCATGCTGATCACGTGCTGGCATGAGTGCAATATGTGGTCAGTGGGATGATTCCTCCCAAGCTGAAACACAAGCTGATAGGACACCCCTGTGTTTTACAGCTGAGTCTTTGCTCAGGTTTGGTAGCTTCATACACTTTAAACATGGGGATCTAAAGCTAATTGTTTTCCCTGGTGGTTGTTCCTCGGCAGCTTTTGCCAGGAATGTGCTGCTGTGATGACTGGGACTCTAGGAAAGCATGTCAAATTTCCTCTTTGTTTTAAACTTCCCTGCTGTCACAAAATTTCTAGCATCTTGGGTGGGGGTTGGAAGGGCTTTGAAAGGGTGGAGTAATATTGAAGGGCTTGTACTTTTGGGGTTTGTTTTGGTTTGTTTGTTTGTTTGTTTGTTTTGTAATGTTGAGTCTGTTGTTCCTTGCTGATGCTAATGCACTTGATGCAGTTTGGAACGTCCCAGCTCTTCTGTAGAGCTGGAGAAGTTCAAGAGGTGGGAATGCACATGAATCACCTCAGGGCTCCTGAGAGCAGCAGCAGTCTGGAGAAGCTGGCTCAGAGCTTTATAGTCTCTGTCTCATGTGCCACACAGCACGATCTGTGTTGGACCAGATGTTGCTGAGAGGGTCTGTGTGACTTGACACAGATGCTATGGAAGCATCTGGAATAGGGCATCAGAGTTAGAGGGGCTAAAGCATGATTTTGGATGAGAGAACTGTGTCATGTTAATACTGCATTCCAAAGCAGTGAAGAGGCAGGGCTGGTGTTTTAAATTAACATGTGTGTTCTGGAATCATTTACTTCATCCACATTAGCATGCATTCCACTTGTGCTTTGATAAATAGCTCTCTCATCCAGCAGAAATGGCAGGTTTATTTAATGAAGCATGAAATAAATCAGCAGGGGAAATCAAGGGGAAGACACATCACTGACAGCTCCCTTCCCTAATGTCCCCACTTCTCCTTCTTTGAAAAGGAGAGGGAACTCTAGCAAGAATGTTTTGTCAGTGTGTTCATTAGGAGCCTGGATTTTCATTGGGGAAGGGTATCTGATTTCTTCTGCTTTTCAGGCAGGGCTTAGTATGTAAGCATCACTTGGGTGGTGGCTGATTTGTCAGTTGACTGACTTGTCTGACACTGAAGAGAGCCAGATCAGGCACTTTAGAAGCTCCTTTTCAAAGGAAAGACTTTTCTTTGACGTATCCAAGGCGGGCTGTGCTGAGGTATCCATGAAATGCACGCCAGCACTTCTTTCTTATCATGGGAAAAACTTGTCCTGGCTGATGCTTGGTGGGCAGTGACAAGTTTATCTCATGGCAATCAAAATGTCTTGGTCTTCACTTTGTTTGCTTTGAATGACAGTGCTTCTCAGTCACTGAAAGAGAAACTCCTCGTGTCCTTTGGGTTGTGAAAGCATAGCTGGCCACCCTACCCACGGGGGAAGTGTTCTAACTGTGTCACCTGACCCTCATGCTATTAGCAAAGTCGTGCTAGGTGGGGATATGTCACAGCAGGGCACAAAGCGCCACGATTCCATCAGAGGGGTGCCTAAGAGAGATTTATTACAGCAACATGGTGCCTTTATAGTTTTTCAAGATATTTACATTTACTTAACAGACACATTCACTGCCCATTGGTCATAAGAAAGAAACAAAGTTTTCAGTAGGTGAACCAGGAGCCACGTCATCCTGTGAGCCAGCTAGAGTCCGGATCTTCCAACTTTCTCTCTTCCATCTCGTTGTCATGGGGATAGCCTTGGTGTGTTCCTCGATGGAGAGACGGGGCTTTCCTTATCTTCAGGAAGCCTTTGCTGGCTCACAAGAACAGCACAAAATGTCTTTCCTACAGGGATTCATCAGGATCAGGTGAACAGGCCAAATGTTTAAGGAAAAAAAAAGGGAGGGGGAGCTGCGTGAGGGGTGAATTCTCCCCAAAAGAGGTTGGAAGCCCTTCTCAGCCTGCTGTTGTTTCTGCTTTGTCCAGGTTTCGAGGGGAGCGTCTGCGGACACAACGTGGACGACTGCCCCAACCACAAGTGCCTGAACGGGGGCGTGTGCGTGGACGGGGTGAACACCTACAACTGCCGCTGCCCGCCCCAGTGGACAGGTACGTGTGGCTGCGCCGCCTCGGGCAGGGAGGGCCCTTCACCAGGGCTCCTCTCCTGAGGAACCTCGGAAAAGAAATGCCAACAATTATCTGATTGCTTGGAATGTGCTTGGGAGCTTCACCATCGGTTCCATGTGAATTGTTTTTAATTAATGACCAATCCCAGTCCAGCTGTGTCGGGCTCTCTGAGTCTGTCATGGGTTTTTATTGTCATTCTTCTCTAGCCCCCCTGATGTCTACTTTCTCTTTCTTTAGTATAGTTTTAGTATACCATTTTCACATAATATAATACAATACCAAATAATACAATACCAAATATAATACCAAATAATACAATACCAAATATAATACCAAATATATACTATATGCTATATACTATATATACAATGTATAATATAGTATAGTATAGTATAATATAGTATAGTATAATATAGTATAGTATATAATATATATAATATAATATGATATAATATGATACGATATGATTAGTATGATATTAGTATGATATGATTAGTATGATATGATATAGTATGATATAATGTAGTATATATAGTATGGTATAATGTAGTATAGTATAGTATAATGTAGTATAGTATAGTATAATAATATAGTATAATATCATATCAGCCTTCTGAGAACTTGGAGTCAAATTCTCATCTCTCACCTCATCCTGGGGACCCTCACAACAGCCCCACAACAATTAATAACCACACTGGGGCACCAACAGGGACGTGGCCCTGGCCCCGTGCCCACAGTCAGGGTAGATGGCAGTGCACCCCTTGAAGGAAAAGCTGTCGGCATCAGAACCACCACGACAAGGGAGAATTTCCCCATGAGTTGCACTTCTCGTGTGGATTTGCACTTTGTCAATGGAGAAATGTTTTCCAAAAGCACAAAACGTGGTTTTGCTGTTTCAGCTGTGGGCATTTGCTGATACACATAGGGGTATTTCTAAGTTGGGATAATGGTCATGTTGGTTATAGTAATGCTGCTGAGAAACAGGGCAAATCTGAAAGGCAGGGGAAAACGGAGGGAAGGACAGTATGTACATGGGAAGCTTATGGTTTTGTTACTGTTATTTTCCTGCTTGACTTATTTTTATCTAGAGTTCTCTGACTAGCAAAGCTCCTTTTGCTTCGTAAATGAGTCTGGTTTAACTCAGAGTCTGAAGGGGAAAAAAGCTGAGTTTCAAGAAAGTGTTATGCACAATATAAGGAAGCAGCTTACAGGAAACTCAGTGTCGTATTTAGTTGCAAAATGTCTCCATACCTCAAAAATAAACAAACACCTCCGGTTATGGGCTGAGTTTTTGAGTCATACTAGTCTTAGCTGACGCACATTTTCAGCTGAGTATGGTTTTGCTCTTATTTGAAAAATCATAGGAGGAAAAAAAAATACCTAAACCAAGTTTTTAAAATGCCTTTTTCCTCAGAGAACATTAATTCTGGCTGTAAAAAGTTTGTCATTAAATGCAAAGGAGGCTGCCAGTTAAGTACCCTCATTAACTTAAAAGAATTATATATTCTTAATTGAAACGAAAACCACATGAGAGGGAAATGCACCACAGCTTGCATAGCTCTTTGAAACTATGTGCAAATAGGAGAAAATGAGTCCTCCCCTCAATGAGCAAGTGTCCTTGCTTCTGTGCTACTTCTGCATGTCCTGAAAGCCTGCAGAAAGTGAAACCTGTAAAGGAAAACATGAGAGCCTGGGTGTGGAGACAACAAACCCTTAGTGACCCCTATAGTCTTGCTCCATCCCACAGAAATTACAACCCTTGTTGTGATTTCTGGCGCCTGTCAGTAGCAAATTAATCTGTCTTAGTCCCAAGCACAGAGGGTGTAATGACCACGAGCATACAGTCTCCAAGGGATTATTCTGGCATCATCAATTTACCTTGGCTTACAGGATTTAGGTGGATGACTGCTGTCAGCTTGGGATGACTTCTGCAACTCCCCTGGAGGGCAGTTTGTCTCTTGGTCCCTCTGTCACAAGCAAGAGGCTGTGATTCTGTTTGTTTTTTGGTAGATTCTCTCCCCAGTCAGTTCTTTGCAATGCAGCAGTGGTGGTTCCCTCTCTGAACCTCTCATGGGCTCTGGGTAGCAGTGGGAAGAGTTGTGAGGCAGCATTGTGGCCTTTCTTGTGCCATCTTCCTCCTGTGTGGATGGCACTTTCAGAAAACCTTGTGTGTGTGTGAAGGATGCTTCCTTCCAGGGAAACCCTGGAAAGAGAGAGGAGCTCCCCCAGCATGAGCTTCCTGTGGCTCTCCAGCACACTTTAGTGGAATTGGCTTTCTGAGAATTGCCTTGGTGGTGGTGCAGCTGAGGTTATCAGTGCAGCAGTGGTTTTAGGTGATGCCTCCTCGAGGCCATAGTCTTTCTAGGATTAGGTCAGCGTGGAAATAAAAATGATCTCACAGTTTAGGGAGCAGCAGCTTGGCTGTTTGAGCAGTGAAGGTTATGGAACTGTCCTGTCTGGAATGCACATTGCAAGTTTATATGGCTCCTCTCTGTCAACTCAGTAGCATTTTTAGTGAAAAAAAGCTTTTTTTTTTTTTTTTTCTTCCCTGCTTCTTCAATTAGAGACCAAGGAGGTAAGGAAAACATGAGAGGTGACACTGAGGCAGGGCACAGACCAGGGAGGATGGATAGAGGACTTCTGCAATAGCTTGCAGAGAAAGATGATGTTTTTTTCAAGATGAAACTGCAATTGGTGCTGGCAGGAGTAAACAATAAAACATCAGTTACTCAGCAGTAAGGAAATGTGTCACTGCAGGTCCATCCTCTACACACAGGGGGTTTGTAACATTTTAAATCATCTCTAAGGTAAGTAAAGAGGAGATAGCTGAGCAGGCAGCTCTTTTGGAGTCTGTCCTGATAAATGTTACAGCTCAACAGGGCTGAACAGTGAGAATGAACGCCTCAGGAAAACAAAAGCTTCCAATGAGATCATGAGGTTCGAGGATATTGTGTGCTGCTTAAAAAAAAAAAAAAGCCCAAATACCCATATCTGTAAGGAAACATCAGCCAAAAATGAAAGGATGTTAAATTTTCTAAGGATATCTGATAGTGTAGATGTGCTGTCTTCATAACAGTCTCTGCTTTCAAATACTTGTCAACTGTTTTTGGGCAAGATTGAGTTTCTCTGCAGTTTTAGTCTTTATTTAACCTTTGTGCTGTGGGTGATGCTCTCTAGTGTTTGTTAATGTGCTTTGTGCTTCCATTCCTTGCTAGAAAAATCAAGAAGTTGTACTGCATCTGATCAAGACAAGTTTTATGTAAAGTGATATTGGAGCAACCTTTACTGAAACAGAATCTGTCCCAGTTCCTTTTGGTAGCCATCTGCCTCTTGTAATTCCCTGACAGGTGCTAGGCTGGGCTACATAACTATGCATTTTTTTTAAAAATGCTCCTTTTTTTTTTTTGCTGCTTGCTCCTACCTTTTGTGATGCTGTTTGCCTTCAGTCTTATTTCCTGCTCCCCAAACAGAGCTCACTGCTCCTTTTCTGTTAAGTGCCTGCCTTCTCACTCTCATTTTGCTGTTTTTTCCGGAAAGATAAAATCTTGCCTTTCAAAAACAATGGTGTGAAATTCCTGCTGTCACCAGTGTTTTTGTCACCTTCAAAGTTCTCGTATTTCATATGTTTACAGTGATTCTCAATCTCATAAGTTTGTAACTGGCAAGGCAGTCTGGGCTGTGCTTGGGTGAAACTGCCCCGGATCTTTCCTGTTGCTGAATGTTAACTGATTGCTGGTTTGTTTGAAGATGACTTTATCTCCTCCCTTTGTTAGAACCTGTGTGTCTCGGGTCCTTTCAAAGCACAGTGGTGCAGATGTGTGATGGAGCTGCTCCTTTCCTTGGTGCTTTTGTGAAAGTGTGAAATCTGTTCCCTGTGCATGGCAGGCCAGAGAATTTGGTGTAAGTGTGGTTTGAGTCAGTCAGCCAGCAATCCTGGCTAACATCAGGGTGAAGTGCCATGTGAGGACTCTTTTATGCTGCTGCTCTTCAGCCTCGTTGTGCTCTGGGGAGCAATGTCATTACCTTCTCTCCCTGCTCACAGACACTCCTCCCTTTCCCTTCAGCTGGCTGGGATTTGGATTGTGCCACTTTAACTCATTAATCTAGTAAAAAAATCCATCTGCCTTTCTCTTTCTCTTCTCTCCTCTTTCTCTTCTCTCCTCTTTCTCTTCTCTCCTCTTTCTCTTCTCTCCTCTTTCTCTTCTCTCCTCTTTCTCTTCTCTCCTCTTTCTCTTCTCTCCTCTTTCTCTTCTCTCCTCTTTCTCTTCTCTCCTCTTTCTCTTCTCTCCTCTTTCTCTTCTCTCCTCTTTCTCTTCTCTCCTCTTTCTCTTCTCTCCTCTTTCTCTTCTCTCCTCTTTCTCTTCTCTCCTCTTTCTCTTCTCTCCTCTTTCTCTTCTCTCCTCTTTCTCTTCTCTCCTCTTTCTCTTCTCTCCTCTTTCTCTTCTCTCCTCTTTCTCTTCTCTCCTCTTTCTCTTCTCTCCTCTTTCTCTTCTCTCCTCTTTCTCTTCTCTCCTCTTTCTCTTCTCTCCTCTTTCTCTTCTCTCCTCTTTCTCTTCTCTCCTCTTTCTCTTCTCTCCTCTTTCTCTTCTCTCCTCTTTCTCTTCTCTCCTCTTTCTCTTTCTCTCCTCTTTCTCTTTCTCTCTCTCTTTCTCTTCTCTCTCTTTCTCTTCT